>NC_135616.1:29709545-30012575 GCF_053574225.1 Canis aureus
TTCTATAAGTAATTGCAGGCCAAGAAGAATATAGATACGCAACATAAAGGAATAGGATCGAGGGTCTTTGTTCAAGAAAGTTCATCCCCTAGTCTTTTACATAGTTCTTATGGGGCAGAAACCAACCTTACTAGACAGAACTTGTTCCTAGCCAACACATGGGAATAGACAAAGAGAATCAAAGCACCATGAAATACTAGAATAGAAGACCTCCAAGAACACCAGAGTCAACAATCTTCATTTTATACAGAGTGAACCTGAGTCCCTGACAAGGAAAAACATGTGCCTTGATAAACGTAAAATGTTAGAGTCACAGTTGGAACAAAACCACACCATCTAATTTCTAGCCCTAATTATCTGTCATGTGAAATTTATGGTGATAGAACCCAAAGTGCTAATATTAAATGTGCACTGGGTGACTCAGTGGTTGAGCATCTGGGTGTCTCAGTGGTTGAGCATCAGCCTTTGGCTCAGGTCTTGGGATTGAATCCTGCATTGGGCTCCCAGAAGGGAGCCTGCTTCTCCTTCTACCTATGTCTACCTCTCTCTGTGTCTCTCATGAATAAATAAAACCTTTAAAAATGTGCATATATGTATAAACCTATTTTAGGAGATTTATACTATTTACTGTTCTCAGGACTGTGGTTGTACAGAGGACATTAAATTATGGAACTTAGATATACAACAACAGGAGCAATATTATGAGGTCATAGACCATATTCGCTTACTCATTTATGCCTCATGATTCACTTAACTTTGATCCCTCACCCAGTATATTATTTATTTCTAAAGGTTCTTTCTGTTTTCTGAGCAAAGATACCATTGAAATTTTGGCTCCAAATTAAGACGAATGGTCATTTGATGAGGCATTCACCTTGGGAAGAAATTTTACTCTGAACTGCAATGAATTAAGATCACCACTTATACCACTGATAATCAATAACAGTTTGGTTGCTTAAATTCCTGTCCCATGTATTTCTTTTTTGCAGTGAAAGATCTAACTCAAAGATGGAGTGTATGTTATTTAACAATGTACAACTTCAAAAAATGCAATTTCTGTTATTCCTTGCAAGCTCTCTAAAACCATTTAAAATCCCATGCATTTCTTTGTAACTATTCTCAAACCAAATGTTAATCTGTAGGCCAGTCTTTGAAGCTGTTTTGTAATCTCACAATTTACTTGGAAATGCCCAAAGGGGCCCCAAGTGGATTCCTTAGGTTTTAACTGAATTCCTATATTAAAGACACTTTGTGAGAATATTTTAGTTAGCAAAATATAAGTTCAGCAGAATGATAATTAATAACTGGTATGTGTTAATGTCTTATGTCCTCTGAGAGATACTAAATTTTGTACATGACCTCAAGTCCAGGTACTAATTATTGTTGCAAGGTCTAGGGCTTGACTACATAGGATTGGTGGCCTGTTGGGAGAGTCCACAGAAACGTATTTTTTATAGAATTGAAAAAATCCACCTTATTGGAGATCATCTGAAGGGAAGAAGTCCAACGTGATTAGCTTACCCAAGAACAAAACTTTGGCTTCAACTAAACTGATGGACTAGGACCCAAAGGCTTAAAGTCTGAGACCTCAGGAGCCTTATGGCAGAAGCCCAAAAAACAAGGAAGAGTGATTACACCAAAAGCTTTTAGGAGTTTTGGAGTGTAAGTGTTAAATTCTTGAGATTGCCTTAAATGAATGCAAAGTTGAGAGAGGTGGGCCCCACTTTACCTTGGAGATATGTGTAGGTTGAACATCTTCAGCTTCTATGAGTTTAGAGTTTTACCAGCTGTATACATTGAAACATTCCAGGATATGATGGTATCCAGCAGAGGTGTGACTGAGGCCACATTGCCCAGTATTGCAAAGAGAATGCCAAAAATGAGACTTTGGAGCCTGGAGAGAGAGAGTAGCAAGACTTAGAGAAGCAACAATTTTGCTAAAAGGATGTTCTATAATGCCTGATACAGTGTTGATTATAAATATTGGTGAAATGACATCTATAGATTCTTAGATGTGCTCTAGGAAAATTTGGAGGAGACTTCAACTTGAATTAGAAGAAAGAAACCTATTATTTAGGCATTATTGCTATTGATGAGAGCTCTATTATGCTTATAGGTTGATAGGACCAGAAAACTTCAGGTGACATACTTGTAAGCTTTGTCTTTTACTATTACCTAGCCAGCCATGGGTATTTACACATCCTGTGGGAATCTGTTTGAATTACTTTTTATGAAAATTCCAGATTTTATATCCCTGAAAGTCAAAGCCAATATTCTAAAGTGAATGCTTTCTTGGCTACATGAGTCTGCTATGATCTGATTCTGATATTACCTGAGTTTGCATTTTAATTTTCACCTGTACCATTTGTTTAGTGATGATTTTTAAAAATTGATTATTTTTTTAGTTGAAGTATAGTTGACATTTGTAAACACAATTATGAATTCACTTGTGTTATTTCCATATTATCCTGAATGCCTAAAACTGCAGAGATAGTCTTTTAGTTTTCACAGGAATGGGCTCTATCTACCTCTCTAGACTGCACACACTGAGATTGCTGGGACTTTTTTATTTAGCTTAGAGTAGTTTCTACTGTATTTTAGCAGTGGTAGATACTCAAAAGTACTTGAATGAATGCATGAATGAAATGTTTAATTTTCCATCACTAAGGCTATGATAGTCTTATAGAAGGACATGCCCAGTTGTTGTTACATGGTTTGGTTCATCTATTTACAGTATATTGTAGCCAATAATAAATAAATGGTTGAATTCTTCCTCTCAGTAGGGTGTAGAGATTCCCTGGGACAATTTCTCATTTGTCAGAATTGCATTTTGATAAAAGTACAAAAAGGGAGGTAAAAAAAATGGACAAAAATCTGCTGATAAATTTAAAATTTTTCACTAAAAACACAGCAGTAAAACAGCTGAAGCTCAAATGTAGAGAGAATCATGTCTCCTGAAAATAAATATCCCCCAAGCTCATAAACACCAAGGCTAGTGGTCAGGAATGAACAGATGTTTATTGCCTCATGCACCCTCTGCTACTCTGGGATAATCTCTTAAATATCCCAAATCCAGTTTGAATTTAAATTAGATTCATATTTTCCTTCACGATTATTCCATTAAAAATATCATATGATTAGCCAATTAAATGGAGGAAAAAAATCAGTAGGAGAGCAATCCCCTTTAATATTTTCAATTAAGATGTAGTGTGGCCAATAAAAACGGCTTACATTTTCATTTTATGGGTACCTATGGAGAGCATTATGACACAAATGACTCAGAAGAAGGTAATCGTTTCAAAATATATTGTAGTGGAAGACTGTAAACAGTGCAGTGTGTTAGCTTACAGGGGATGTGATGAAAATATAAAGTTTTTTTCAAAGGGGATTCATGTTTATTTTATAGTCTTTTAGGGTGCTTGTGCCTGCCAATTTGCAGCACATATTTCTAAAATGCCATGGACTGTTCTCTCCTAGGGAAGGGTTGGAAGGTGAGGATATACCCATTAGGGGATAATATGTTTTTAAGGAGAAGAGAGTCATGTAGCAACTCCATCCTGCCTGCTGCCTGGATTTGAAATGAAACTTCATCAGGGCATAGTATAAAACCTTACTTCCTTATAGGACCATAAGGAAAAGGCCAAAAGGTTTGGGCTACATGATGTCAAATGCAGCAAGGAATATGGAAAATTTCTAACTCCTAGCACAGCATCAGACATTTTGAGATCTGTAACCACTGAATTATTTTGTCTGATTTCTTAAGATTGTTATTAATGGTTATAATATTTCATAACAAGTTGGGTTATTTTTTTCTCAAGTTTTCCTGTACATACTATTTCATTGAATTAGGCTAGCAGTGATAAAATTCTAATGGGCTAGGGGAGAGTCTTCAGTCCCCTATATTACATTTTTTTAACCTAGTTTGATTTAGAATTTGTATACTTGATTTTGACTGAGAAAGAGTTTATCAAGATCATATTGGCTAAGGATTGTTCCTTGCACATAGAGATTAATAAATATTTACTTATTCTTCTATGTAAAAGCAGATTAATGTTGAGAATTCTTCTCAACAATCTGAAGCAGTAATGCAAAAAATCAAAGCATTTGAAGATTAAATACATGCTTCTTAATGACACAAATTTTAATTTTTAAAAACTTCTTAAATTAAGAGAAACTGTGCTTATACTGTGTCAGATCCTATAGTGATTATTTAGTATACATCCCTTAGTTTTTGTCACATTCCAGTGAGATCAGTATTACCATCAGACTCAACAAAGACCACATAACTTGCATGTCGGAGTATAACCACGGTATCTAGGGCCATATTAATGCATAGTTCATCTCATGGTTACATATACTTGATACTGTTCTAAACACAAGAAATACTGGAATAAACAGATGTAAGCAAGTCAATCATAATCCCCTTCCCTCATGAAATTTACATTCTATTTTATTTTGTGTATAATTAAAATCTATTTCTCAATCTATTTGATAAGGTTTCTACTGTTTTTAATGTCTTTGATGAATAATTTAAAATATGAAGAATATTGAACCAAAGCCTTTTATTTGTAGCTCATGTTCACATAAAATGAGACTTATGTTTTCTATATTTGTGTTTACCCAGTAATTATATAAACTACATCAACAATTAATTTAAATCCTTGACTACTGGAATAAATTAGATTTATTCATTGCATACAGAAAAATTCATAATATCATTATAATTATTTTTGGCCACAGGCAAAAATGAAGTCTAGAAGTTTGTTGTGTTCATTACTTCACCCCTACACAACTAATTCTGATATCTTGTTGTTTGTTGTTGTTGTTTTCAGTTGTGTTATAAAAAGTATTTTATACATATTCTTCTTAGGGAGCTGGAACATCACTTGTATCAGGAAGATTTTAATTTTCCTTATGATCAGGTTCTAAGTGGAAATATATCACACCTGAAAGTGAAATTTCAGGGCTTACATTGTGAGTGAAAGACATCTATAGGTCTGGATGTCTTCAGGACTATTCCTAGCATTATATTACATACAACAGTTAATGACACTATACACACACACACCACTTTAATGAATATATGCTTTGCCTGTCTTTCCTATTTCATTTCTCAGTTTACTGATCTGTAAAATTTGAATAAAAATATCTATCTCTTAGAATACTCTACCTTGTAGATACTGTAATGGTGGATACATGTCATCATACATTTGTGCAAACCCACAGAATGTGTAACACCAAGAGTGAACTGTAAAGTAAACTATGGACTTTGGGTAGTTACGATGTACCAGTGTAGATTCATTAGGTACAAGTGTAGATTCATTAGCTGTAGTAAATGTACCACTGTGCTGGGGGATGTTGTAGTGAGGGAGGCTGTTCATGTTTGGGAGTATGGTTGATATGGGAAATCTCTACCTTCCTCTCAATTTTGCTGTGAACCTATCAACCAGTCTAAAAAATAACGGCTTAAAGATGATTGTCAATATCAAGTGGTGATGAGGATGTAGAGTCTAACTCTCATATACTCCTGTTGGAACAAAATTTTACAGACACATTAGAAATCCATTTAAAGTTAAACATGCATTTATCACATAACTCAGCAATCCATTTTTAGATATTTATCTAACTGAATTGAAAAAGTATGTACTTTGAAGTTTATAGAAACTCTATTTATCATCACAGAAAAACTGGAAACAATCTGAACGTCCTTCAACAGGTAAATGCATAAACATTTTGTGTACATCTTTGCAGTGGAGTACCACTCAGTGATAAAAAGAAATGTACTAAGACTCACGTAGCATGCATGAATCTTAAGCACATTTTGCATTTTGCTAATTGAAAGAAGTCAGATGAAAAAATAGGCTACGTATCATGTGTTTTTGTTTCTAGCTTAAGTAGCATTCTGTAAAGGATGAAACTATAAGAACTGTATCATCTGTTGCCAGTGATTTGGGGCAGGAGAATTTATTGTCTACAAGGGACACCATGAGGACATTTTGGGGATAAAGGAATCAATTTCTGTAGTACTGTGATAGTATATGAATGACTATATGTATTTGCATAAATCTATAGAACTGTACATCACAAATGATAAATTTTATATATTTTTAAAGATTACTTCTTTATTTTAGGGAGAGAGAGAGAGTAGGAGGGGGAGGGGGAGAGAGAAACTTAAGCATATTTTGTCCTGAACAACCAATTCAAGGCTCTATCTCACGACCCTAAGATCATGACTAGATCTGAAATCAAGATTTGGATGCTTAACCAGCTGTGCCACGAAACACCCCAACAAATGATAAATTTTACAGTATTAAAGTCAAAAGAAAAGATCAAGATTTTGGAAGAATTCAAGATGGAATGCAGATTGTGACAACTCTGATAGTACTACAAATTAGTAAAATAAATGTACTGAAGTACATAAGAAAGGAGCTGATCTAATAAACTTTGGGAAACAATTTGTTTTGATTTTTTCTAAAATTAAAATAAGTAAAAAAATAAAAATATATTCATACTATTCATATATTTATAAATAAGTATTTTGTACTATTTATAACATATATAGTATATATTTATTATAAATTTATATATAAATAATATAAAATATTTTTCTTTTTTTCTTTGAGTCATAGGTATTCTATAAGTGTGTTGCTTACTTTCTAAGCAATAGATCAATGGCAGTTACCTTTTTTTAAATTGATTTCTAGCCTAAATCCATTGTAGTATATCAAATGATGAATATATGCAATTAAAAAATATATATATTGAGCTTTGCTTTAGAAAACAATATGTGGTAAATTTTTCTGAAAACTCTAGACACACTTGAAGCACAAGCTTATTTTATCCTTGTTGGATGTAATATCTATATATGTCAGTTAGGTCAAGCTTGTTATTTGGTATTGTTCAAACATCCTATACTTTGTTTCTATGTATGTAATACTTCTTTTTTCTTCTTAATTCTTTTAAGATTTTCTCTTTGTTACTGATTTTGAGGAATTTGACTTTCAGCATAGTTTTGTGTGTGTGTGTGTGTGTGTGACGTGTAATTTTGTGCTTGGTTTCATTGAGTTTATTAAATATGCAGGTGTATAATTTTCATTATGTCTGGATAAATTTGACCATATACAGGTAATTTTCTCTCTCTTCCTCCTCTCCTCTCATTTGTGGACTCCAATTATGCATATAGTAGTACATTGGAAGTTCTTTCCCAGCTCACTGATACTTTGTTTATCTTTATTCATTTTCCCCCTATTTTCCATTTTTTATAGTTTCTATTGTAATGTCTTCAAGTTCACTTAGCCTTTTATCTACAGTATTTACCTTCCATTAATCTCTTCATATATATCTACATATACATATATATACACACATACATTATATACACATATATATATTATCTCAGACATTATAGTTTTTATCTCTAGGAGCCTAATTTGAATCTTTTTCAAAAAGATATCTTACCTATTTCTGCTTAATTTTTAAACATATACAATACAATTATGTTGGCTGTTTCAGCGTTTCTGCTAATTTTAATTCAGGTGAATTTTGATTGATATTTCTTCTCACCATGAGTCATGTTTCCTTATATGCCTGGTACTTTTTTATTAGATGCTAGTTACTATTAATTTTACTTTTCTGGATGGTGGATATTTTTGAATTCCTCTATTTTGGAGCTTTCTTTTAGCACACAGTTAAGTTAGTTGTACACTAACTTACACTAGTTAGTTGTACACTAGTTAGTTGTTTAGTTTTAGTTATTTCTGGTCGTACTTTTAGAATGTTAAGTGGGACCAGAGTTGTGTTTAATTCATAGTTAATTACTTCCTGCCACTGAGGTCAGACCATCCTGTTTACCCTACATAACATGAATTATTCCAGGGTCACATGAATTACGAAGTTTTGTAGTCAGGCTGGTGAGAATAGGCACTATATCAAGCTTTGTGTTAATGTTACTGGTCTTCTAGTTCTTTTTGTCTTTCCTGGAATGTATATATTGTTCTTGACCATCTGCAGATATTGTTGAAATTCTCTCACTGGGCACCCTCAGTTCTCAGGTACTCTGTCTTGCAAAATATAGTTGCTTTCATTTTCCTGGATTTTCACTGACAATTTGCCTGGATTTGTCTGGATTCCACCTTGCTGTGCTACAGCCTATGCATTCTCTCAAGGCAGTAATCTGGGATAATCACAGGTATCACTTTGTTTTTCTTCTTGTCTCTCAGGAATCTCTGTCTTCTATTTCTTGATGTCTAGTGTCTTAAAAACTGTTTTTTTCTCCCTAAATGTTTGTTTTCTGTTTTGTTTTGTTTTGGTAGGGGGAGAGAAAGAAAAGCTCTGGTGGCAAGGTAATTTAATTATTGTTTCTCCATGTTGGCCAGAAGCAGAAACGCAGATAACTGGACTATTTTAATAGTTTCTAACTGACATAATACTTTTGGATCATCAGTACAATGTTTAACTTATTTTGGGACATATTAAAGCCACCTTTTAGGAACATGGCTTTTGTTTTTTATGTACTTAGGATGCTTTCGTCACTTGGAGATATATAATCCTTAATACCTGATAATTGTTAAAGGCATCCATGGAACTATTCCCAGATCCTTAGGTATATGCTGGCTTATATGGGAACCCTATGACTTTATATAATTAAATTTGATTTTATGGTCTTAATGTTTCTTTAATATTGACATTATATGTTATACTTTTCTATCATTCATAGCACCTAGCTCATTTTATATGTACATAGTATATGCTCTGTAAATAAACAGTTTATTTATTGTCAATGAAAAATAAAGATTAAGATTTATCATTAGACCAAACGACATAAGGGTGATTCTTCTTGCTTCAATTTTAAATTCTATGAAATTGCAAGATTTGTCACTCTGATAAAATATATACAATACTTTAAAAAAATTACAACCTTAAATAATATTTCAGAAATATGTAAATGAAAAATACCTCCTGGGGATTTCACAAAAGGATGGGAGGCCTTATACCATGTGACAAGCATACTTTATGATCTTGTCTTTCTCAGAGGAGAATATGAATCTAATTCTGAGCTTCTCAAGAGAAAAAAATATTGGCGTTTAATTAACACCATAAGGCAGACAAACATAGCTCAAGTGATCTTTATCTCTGATGTTTGCCTTGGATGCTTTCAGGAATAGAAAGCTTTCAACAATTTCATGCTTTTTGTAGTACCCCTTTAAGGTACCTTCAGGCATCATGCACATAAGCTACATGCATAATATGGCTTTATTTATGGGGACACTTGCTAGGGCTTGTAGGAAGCTGTTTTTCATATTATTATTCAAATATCAAAATGATTATACTGTGTTACTTATGTAAGCACCTCTGGGAGAATACATGTTTCTTCTATGAAAAATAAAGTTTAAGTCTTCCACATGAAAGATACTGCAGTAACTCTTCCAAAAGCCTTGATACAGTTGTGTAAGATTTTTAGGAACTAGCTGACCTGACTCTGCAGGTAATTGTTGACCTTTTGACTTTGTTACTTTGGTACCATAAAAATAAAGTCCTAAATTTAAAATCTTTACTACAATATAAGAAAAGCAACAATTGCTAATTTGACAGATATTCTAGGAAATATTTTTGATCAGTTGCTATGACCCAAGCTGTAATAAAAATCTGAGGGATAAAGCAGCCAACAAAACTTGAGATCAGGGGCACCTGGGTGGCTCAGTGATTAAGCATCTGCTCAGGTCATGACCCTGGGTCCTGGGATCAAGTTCCTCATCAGGCTCCCTGCAGGGAGCCTGCTTCTCCTTCTGCATATGTCTCTGCCTCTCTCTCTTTGTGTCTCTCATGAATAAGTAAATAAAATCTTAAAAAAAAAAAAAACCTTGAGATCATTTTATTAGAACTCATGGGAGACAGAGTAAGCAGATAATTAAACTAACCTGAAAAATATCAGACAAAGATATATAGAGAATTTTTGAAAGAGTGACATTATGTAGAATGCTGGGTCTAATTTCAATTGTCTTATCATTGTATATATTTCTGATGATACGTTATTTAAAATAAAAACTAAATCACCAGAAGTGAAGTATAGAATGATAAAAGAAGAGTTTTTTTGTTTTTTGTTTTTTGTTTTTTTTTTTGGTAGACAAATATAATAGTACATTCAAAGACCCTAAAGTGATTCATTAGTTAGGAAAGGCTAATTTTACCATTATTTAACATATAGAAAATTACTTCTCAAGGTCCTTATTCAGCAGGGGTTGGCAACTTTTCTGCTTCATCAGGCCTATTAGGATCTCAAGCTTAAGCTTCACCTGAGTGAGATCCCACCATATTTTGGCTAAGCCATGCACAACACAACCAGACTTTTATGGTTGGTAAGACAAGGAAAGAAAGACTAGAGGATTGTATATAGGCTTTTCACTAACTTAGCCTGCAAGTGACATGCCTCTCATGCTTACACTGTATTGACCAGATCTTATCAAACATCCTGCTCAATTGAAAGAAGGGCCATAGATGTGAAACTTCCCATGATTAGAGTCAGAGAACTGCTAATATAGTAGTCCCCTCTTATCTATAGCCTTGCCTTCTGTGGTTTCAGTTACCTGTGATCATTCTGTCTGGTAGTAGATGATCCTCCTTCTGAAGAGTTGTCAGAAGGTCTATAGTAGCCTAATGGTGCACTGAGTGCTTACATCATTCACCTCTCTTCATCTCATCACTTAGGCATTTTATCATCACAAGAAGAAGGGTCCATACAGTGTAATAAAATATTTTGAGAAAGAGGGAGAGACCATACTCATGTAACTTTTATTACAGTATGCTGTTTTAATCATTCCATTTTATTATTATGTTGTTAGTCTCTTACTGTGCCTAACTTATAAATTAAACTTAATCGTAGGTATAACATGTGTAGAAAAAATATAGTATACATAGGTTTCCATACTATCTAGTTTCAGGCTTCCACTGGGAATCTTGGAATGTATCCCCTTCAGATAGGGGGAGACTATTCTATCTCTCCCAGGTAGGAAACAGCTTGCAAAATGTGCAGAACACAGTAAAGTGTACAGTGCCAGAATGTAGAAATAAGGAGAAAGTCTTGTGAGATGAGGTTAGAAATAGAGGTCCGGGTTTTTAAAGGATTTTCTAAGCCAACAGTAAGTTGTTTGGATTTTATTCAAGGTGCAATTGGATGCTATTGCATGCTTTACAATGGTCACATGATCTGATTTTCATCTTTAAAGGATCAGTATGTATGGGATATGGAAAATGAGTATTAGGTAAGAAAAAAAAAAAAAAGGAGGAAGCCAGCAGGAGGCAATTGAAATCTTTTAGGAGATGGGTTGTTTTCAAAAGGAATAGTAAAGGTTGAGAGAAGTGAATTCATTTGTAATGTTTAAGAGGTAAAATTGACACAATCTCCTGATGGATTGGTTGTGGAAAGAAGGATAATGTTTAGATTTTTGTCTTGGGCAATGACATGATGTCTATTTACTGAGATGGGGGAAGATATATGTGGGGTACAAGCTTATAGTATATAAACCTAGAGCTGTCTTTTGAGTATGTATGATAGGTATATTAGAGGTCATTAAAGATAAATCGAATAGATGCTGCTTCCTGATTCAGGAGGTCACTGAGCATGTACATACAGATTTTGGAGTCTTCACCATATAGATATGGTTTTCAGCCATAGGAGAGAATTTATCTTACAGAGACCTGATGGGTGTTATGCAATAAGTTTATTGTTGATATGAGGCTAGAACAAAAGCAAGTGTCTGGATTCTTAGTCTTAACTTTTCTTCCATTGTTACATGTATTTTTCTGGAACAAACTACACATATTTTCATGGTGACAAACAACATGGTAAAGTTTCCAGGGAGTGAGTCTTAAAAATGGCCTGCCTTACTCTCTAATCAATAAGAAACTGTTTTTAAGACAGCTGCTATTTTCTGGTGCAGAATGCATCTCAACATTTCCTGGCTGAGTGGTTCTGGAGGCTGCTTCATGATTGCATTTTATGTTACTTATTGAAGGGCCCACAATTACTATGCCATCTTTCACAGCAAACCATGATTCTGTTGACCCTCCATTGGCAACGCATATGGACTAGAGAATGGGTTTTATGTCGGTGTCCAAATTATCTTGCTTAGTTTCTTTTTTTTTTTTTTAAGATTTTATTTATTTATTCATGAGAGAAACAGAGAGAGAGAGAGAGAGAGAGAGAGAGAGAGGCAGAGACACAGGCAGAGGGAGAAGCAGGCTCCATGCCAGGAGCCCGACACAGGACTCGATCCCGGGACTCCAGGATCGCGCCCTGGGCCAAAGGCAGGCTCTAAACCGCTGAGCCACCTAGGGATCCCCTCTTTCTTAGTTTCTTAAGGGAACTAACCAAGTACTTGTTTTAGAAAGTCTTTAGAATCTCTACTTATCCAAATCCTATTTTTCAGAGACAAACTTAAGTCTAAAGTTCAGTAAAACCTTTCTATGATGATACCTTTATGTCTCATTTTGATGTGAAACTATGTAAAGTTTAAATTATTAATTTAATATGCTTCATTTTTTTCTAGTAAATTATTACAATTGTAACTTCTGTTTTAGGGTTCCTCTTTGAATTTCCTAAAAAATCTAACCTAACTTAGAACACATAGGAGTTGTTCAGTGAATTCTGAGTTTTTTGCATAGT
The DNA here is from genome assembly GCF_053574225.1 of Canis aureus. NCBI lineage: Eukaryota > Metazoa > Chordata > Mammalia > Carnivora > Canidae > Canis > Canis aureus. The sequence continues at coordinate 29,722,207 of NC_135616.1, forward strand.
GTATGTGTGTGTGTGGGAGAGTTGTGTATGTGTGAGGGAGGGAGAGAGAGAGGGCAGATGTCGAAATGTTAATGAGTTCATTTTTGAAACAGGGTATATATTTTAAATTATTTTTCTAGTGTAAAAATAATAAATGTATTTTTGAACAATTTGAAATATAGAAATATCCTAATAATTATATTTTAAATAGCTCTAAATAATTTGGAATTTCTTCATGGATCTGTAAATCATGCTATTATTTTTTTTTCATGCTATTATTAAATTGAATTTTATATTACCATTTTTAGATCAAAACTAGACAGATATTGACAATTTCAAATGGCTTTAATCTATTTAAATTTTCATATATTGATTTCCCATAAAATATTTTGAACATGTTTTTTGTTTGTAAATGGTTCTCATGTGTGATTTTAATTGGCTGTTCAGCAATCCCTGATTTAAATATCAATTTAATCAACACTTCAATATTGTTCATCATTTGTTTCCTTTTTCGATTTTTAATAAATACCAAATTTGCTATTTCTGTACATTAATCTTTGCCTATATGTGTTTCTGTTATTTTTAGATAATACTGATAAGGAATAACTAATTTAAAGGATATCATCATCTCTAAGTTTCTTGATTCATCCTGACAAATAGATATCTTGAAATAGTGTATTAATTTACTCTTCCATTGGAAGGGGATTAAATAGCATTGGCAGACATTTTTCATATTGTATTAAGCATTTCCATTTGTTCCTGAAACATCTACACTATTTACTATTTTTTTTCTTTCTTAAACTTAAGAATTTCTCACTAATTCTTAAAATCTCTTATGAAAGATATTAACCTTTTCTCAATTATATTAAAATATTTCCAGATTGTTTCACTTATGCTTCAATTATTTTGTCAAATTTAAAGTACAAAATATGAGGTGGTAAAACATTAATATTTTCTTTAATTATCTTTTTGTTCTTAACATTTGTCAATCTTAAAATCAGTTTTTACCTGTAATTCAAGTGTTTATTTTCCATATGATTTTGTGATGTTTTTTACTCATTAATCTACTGCAGATTTATTTTCTAATATAATATAAGCTAAGACTCTAACTTGACTTTTTAACTGAACACTTTTCTTGACTTTTAAATTCTGTTTCTCAATCATAGGGAATGTTACCTTTATTGTATATTATGCTACACACACATAAATACACACATGTATGTTTTAGGAAAAAACACTTTTATTCTACATTAATTTTTTTATTATTGACATTTCATTTATTATGTCAAAAGAAAATTCAGAGGGCTTTACTTGATGCAAATATTTTATTGAACAGGAAAGAAACTGTGCACAAATAGGGATACTTTACACTTGAAACAGGTAAGAAGCTAAAAGGCATGATGTCACAGGATGGCGTATAAAGTGAAAATGAGGAAGTGTTTAACCTTTATAATCATTACTTGTTGCATGAGGTCTTCCAGATGGCAGGGAATAAGTGATATTCTTATGCCATTTTAGGAAGATGACTTAAATTTCAATTATGATTATCAGAACCATTTGCAAGACATAACTAAGTTATGTTTTGCTTATATTCATGAAATAAACTAGAATAAGTTTTGCTTTATGGGACTTAACTGGTTTTGTCTGCTTAGGGAATTTTCAGGTCTAATTTTTATTTTATTTTATTGCAATAATTATGACCCATTTGGTGTCCTAAATACTCACATTATTAGTGCTTAAAAATATTTTTGTATTTAGTTTTTAGAAAATTATAAAATCAATTCATCAAAATAAATCCAACATTTACCACTGCCATTCTTGTTCTGTTGCCTGAGATAACTGACTCTAAAACATATTAATCCTATAATTTTCGTGATGATCTATACATTTATTTTGAGAGACGGACTTAATTACAGTATAAATTATACTAAGGGTTTTGCAAAACATTTGTTTCACAGCATTGTTAAATATTTTAGCTGTTTATGGTACATAGACCAGCCCATTAAGACACTATATTATTAATTTTATACTTGTTTCTGTATATTATATTTTATTTTCTATAAATATAATTTAGAAATATTTGCAATTATGATCTGTCTCCTTTCACTAATTACTACCTTTAATAAATATTTTTATGTCTTATTGAATTTATCAAAATTTCTTGAAAGAGAATTTACAATAAATAGCTATCACAAATTTACTGAGAGTTCTAATATTGTAAAGTTACTTTTAAGTCTGGAATGATTTATATGTATTTTATTGCATTGTGAAGCATGCTTCCATTTTTATTTACAAGTATTTAAATACTATTTAGAATACTAATATGTCTTTGAAATCTATTGTATCATATTTCTCTTATTGACCCTTTTTGTGCAATATGCTTACAAAATTTCTCATAATTAAAGTATACATTTTCTAATATTAAATCACAATTCTGAGATAAAGATTCTTTCTTTAGAATTATTCAACTGATATATTCTTAAAATTACTAAATAAATATTTTATTTAAGATTTTTAGTATATTACAGAAAAAATGAAAACAAAAATGATCATTTTAATATAATTTTCAAAAATTATTTGGAAAGTTTAAGATTTTCTTACCTTCTTAAACAAATTATAGCTTCTGGAAATTATTTGCTATTCACCTTTCTTGTTCATGTGGTAATTTATTTTTATATTTTCCGGAAAATTTATGTATTTAAAAAAACATCAAATTTTCAGTAAGTGCATTATAAAGTTTTGGAGAACCCTTTTAAACTCCGTGTCTTAGATATTTTTCTTTTGTCTCACATTAAAGTATAATTTTGTATATTTTTATTTTAAATAAGAGGTTTTTAAAATTTAATTTACATAGTCTTTGTTTTAACTTTACATAATCATTCGCTATTTTATTTTTCCTGTGAATGGTTTTCCTTATGTGGCTATTATTTTCCAAGCTGCCTGGTGTAAAGATATATTTCAGTACTTTTTCTGTTTTTAATAATGAAAACATGTGAAGCTATAAATGTACTTTGGCAAAACCCTATACATTTTGATCTATGTTTATCTTCAGTTTTGTTTAACATTTAAAAATTAGTAATATTTATTATGCATTTTATTTGGATTATGTTCTAGGTTTTGTTGTGTGTGCTCAATGTATTTTAATCAGTCAATAATCCCATTTTAGAGATGATAAGAGAATTTAGATGAAGAAAAGTTGCATAACTCTGCCAAGTGATATGCCTGGAATTTTAAACTAAGCAGTTTACATGTACTTACCCAGAATTCTCTCTTTTAGAAAAAGACCAGTCACCCAGAAGTAATTGTTACTTTGTTTATTTGTTTGTCCATTAGTTATTTGTTTGTTTATTGCAAATTAAACAGAATTTAAAATGAATGCATTTTAAGCATGCTGTTTGATGAGTTCCGACAAATGCATAAATAAGTGTAACCACAGACCCAACCAACCATGATGGAAATACAGAAGTTTCTGTCAACCCAGATGGAACACTTGGACACTTTTCTGGCAATTCACACCCCTCAAACACTGTGCTGATTTTTATCAGCATAGAATTTTATCTGTTCTAAGACTTCACATAACTGAGTATTTTTTATATGCCTGGCTTCCTTAGCCGAACTTAAAAACTGACATTCCTACATTTGGTTGCATTTAGCTGCAGTTCTTTATTTTTAACTTCTGAACTTCAGCTAAAAGCATTCTGTTTTAGGACATAAGTTTTTATTTTTGGGGGGTAACTATCTAAGAGCAAAATTGCTACATTACAGGTCTGTTTTTAACTTTATAAAAATACCTGATTTCCAAAGTGATTGCTGTACTTGTAACTTGCACCGAAAAATTATGAGATTTCAGTTGTTCTTCTTCAACAGTATTTGGTAATGAAATTTCAGTATTCATATTAGTGGTTGTGAAGTGGTATTTCATATTTTGAATTTGCTATTTTCCAATATCTAATGACGGCAATCACTTTTAGATTGCCTTGTTGGTTATTATTTTGTTTTAGTTTGTGAAGTCATAAGTGTTTTGTGTGTTTGGATTGTTACCTTTTTATTAATTTGTAGAGGTTATCAATATATTTTGATAAAGTTCATCGGATATATTTAGGGAGGTATTTTTTCCTCAATCTGGCTTATAGATTTTTTTTTCTTTAATGATTTATTCGGAAGACCAGTTGTATTTAGTTATAATATAGTTTAGTCTATTGTTTTTTCTTGTCATTTTTTGTCTTATTTAAAAAATCCATTTAATCCAGAGTTACTTAATATTTTCCTCTACTTTATTTCTTTTTTAAAATTTTAATTTTTTTTAATTTTTAATTTTAATTTGTTTCATTTCATTTCTTAAAGATTTTATTTATTCATTCATGAGAGACACACAGAGAGAGACAGAGACATAGTCAGAGGGAGAAGCAGGCTCCCCAAAGGGAGCCTGATGCAGGACTTGATCCGAGGACCCCAGGATTGTGACTTGAGCCAAAGGCAGATGCTCAACCATTAAGTCACCAGGTGCCCCTATTTCTTATACTTTAGCTTTTATTTGTGTATGTCAGCCAGAATGTTGAGGGGATTTGTTTTTTGTTTTTGTTTTTGCTTTTTTCCTTTCAATCAGATACTCCGTTTTTCCAGCATCCTGTGTTAAAACTTTGTTTTTCTCTCCAGGTACTTGCCTTGATACCTTTGTTAAAAAATTAACAAAGCTTAGTCAAATAAAGACATGGATTAGTTTGCAAATGTTTGTTGAGATTAATTGTATTCATGAAGCTTATTGGTGTTAAATATAATTTTCTTATACTTAACAGATTTTTGCTAATACTTCCACTTTCATTTCTAATTTTGAAAGTCTTTATTTTCTCTCTTCTATTCTTTATCATCCTTCCTGGTTTTATCAACTTTCTTAATATATATGAAAATTACTTGGCTTTTGTTGCTTTTCCTATTGTCTTTCCATTTTTGGTTACATGGATTTTTTCTCTTATTTTTATTATTTATCATTTTCTACTTTAGGTTTATTGTGCAAAATTTTCTAGTTTTTCTTTTTTTTTAATTTTCTAGTTTTTCAAGTTGGAAGCTTAGATCATTAATTGTAGAACTTCCTAATAAAAGCATTTTAAAATAGAAATTTCTTATAACTGCTTTAGCTGCATCGCTCAAATGATTTATATATATATATATAATTTTTTTTAAAATTTTTGCCCTATTTCCCTTAATAGGATTCAAATACAGTGTTGTGTAGAAATTGCTTCCTTCAGTTTTAAATGGAAAATATTCATTCTTTTACCAAGTATATTACCCTTGGATATTATTTAACCAACTTTGTGGAGTTTCACTTTATTTATTCATGTCCTTGTACTTAGCAAAGACTCCAGGGTACCACGTAGTGATTTTTGGAGGTCTTTCTTTGAGTAGTCCATCCTTTCTGTATTTCTTCTCCACAACTTGCAACTGCCTTAGCCTCCTTGAACTCCGAATCCATCTCCTCAACTCAGCAGTCACAAGGTTCATTGTGAGTCCTTCTTCCTTTTGGAAATGTTGGGAGTTCCTCCATGGTTTGAAAATTTCCTCCACAGAGAGCCGAGGTGACTACTGAGCTCACCACATTTTTTTTCCTCCATCCATGATCTCAGTGCTATGTTGTATACTGTCCAGTACTTAAAATAATTTCATACATTTTGTCCATTTCTCCAGTTGTTTATATTTGAGTAGTCAAGGCTAGTACTTCTGACTGTCATGTCTATAAATCTTTTCATTCTTTTTTAATTACATATTAAATTATTTCTACACTGAATATTGATTGCACTTACTTTATATGTCCAATGTCGATAGATGTATTTTGGAGGCTTCATAAACATTGTGAGTTTCTCAGTCTTCTTCCACTTTAGACAGTTAAATATATATAGTTGATAAATAAATTGGTATGGAAAATTGTATGATTATTCTGTATGAAAGGTATATATACTGTGAATAAACTTTATTACTCTTTGAAGGAACTTGCCTTAATTTTACTTTGTCTAAAAAATAACGTTCCCACTTTATCCTTATAATCTTCTTCAGTACTGCCCAATGAATATTATTCATTTAATTTATTTTTATTCATTCTGTCATCTCTTTAAAAATGTTTCTTCTTAGTGTTAATTTTTCCTCCAATTTCATACTTGGTATTTTTATAAGTAGATTTTAATTAATTTACATTTATTTTGATAATTAGTCTATTTGATCTTTTTTTGTGATTATATTCCTAAATATTCTGTTTATTTATAATCTATTACTCTTTTGCGATATTTGGTCAGCTTTTACATTCTCTCTATATATTTATGTATTTTTTAAATTAATTCTTAGCCATTAAAAATGATAAAGTAGATACTACTAACATATTAATTTACTAAAGCTTTATGGATTTAAATAACACAAAAACCTGGAAATGATATGAGGTTTATTAAATCCCAAAGCCCATTCTCTTAAGCAGTATATTAAACTTTGTCAGTGGTCTCCTGTCTCATTTTTATTGATCATCTTTGCATTCATTTCATTTTCTTTCCATATAGGTTTCTGTACCTTAATCCATTCTGTCCATGAGATTTTATTCTCTAATTAATATCTTTATATAATATGTGCTGTTACGGAAACAGACCTCAAAAATTTTCTTTGATAATTAAAAAAAATATAAATATGCTTTTATTTTGAGGTTTCAGAATGGATATTTTTCTCCTTAACAGAGAGCTATTTATAGGGAACTTTAAAGAGGTATAAGTCATGATAAGTTCTCTAAGAATTTATTTATAGTCTAGTAATTTGTTTCTTAATGTCTTCTCACCTTATACCCAATATCTAAAAACAATAGCTAGAAACATAATTAGGACATATTTAGGACTCAGTATTTTTTTGGATAAATATACAAAATTAGAAAAAATACACATCTTGTGTCTGTCAATATATAGAATGTGTGAACGCCTTTTTTTTTTTTAATGTCACGTTGTCCATTTTGTTTCTGCTTAAACTTCCTCTTAGAGTCATAGTAGGTCAAATTGATAGTATCAAACGTCCATTCAACTGGAGTATCTGATGGTTTGAGGGACTTAAATACATGGCCTCATGCTTTAACCCTTTGTATAGTAAGCAAAAACTACAGATCTAATTATGCTGGGCTATGAGCACTCTTCCTTCCCTCTTCATTGCCATTGAAGTGGCCATGTTTTATGTCTGCCTACTCTTTAATCTGCCCATCTTCCATAAATCAGTAGCAGCCATGTCTTCTACATGGATTTGAGTTAGCCTCACCATGCTCCTGTCCCTACCAGAGAAACACAGTCCTGCCCAATCTAGCTGAATAGTTTCAAGGATGAGAACACTAACCATTCAGGACAGAAGCCTCCACAGGCTTGTGCTCCACCTACTTGAAAAATATTTTGCTTTCTCAGATGTTGTCAACATGATAATATGACCTTGAAACTACCAGTGACATTCTTTAGAGAAAGCCTGCATTTAGAGAAAGCCTGCATGGGAATGAAATGAACATACTGGACTGTAATTCTGAGAGAGAGAAGTGGGCCAGAAAGAGAGAGAGACCCTAAACAATAAACATCCTGGAAGTTAGAATCGTCTCTGGATAAATTAATTCTGTCAGGTGGAGGGGGTCGGGGTGGCATTTCTATAAATGACCAGATAGTAAATATTTTAGGTATTGAGAGCCAGATAGTGCCTTCTCAAATCCTGAGTTCAGCTATTATAGTGTAAAAACACTAACAGTCAATACATAAAGGAATGATTGTGACTTTGTGCCAGTAAAACTTCATTTATAAAAATAGTGACTGTAGGCCGTAGTTTGCTGATCCTTGCTATAAAATAATAAATTGTCTTTTTCTTTAGTGAGGATTGGACATATTCCATTTGCCTCCATAAGATGTTTGACCTAGAGAAAAACTTTCAGTGTCTTTGTGGAAAGTGTACGTCCCGTGATGTATCCTTCCCAGGCACTCACTCTGCCTTTTCTGCCCTACTTCCTACTCTTTTTCAAATACATGTAGCAGTATTAAAATGGGCAGAAGATGAAAGTGATATTATGGTCTGGGAAGGGGACATTTAAATATGTCCTTTAAAAAAAGCAGTGCCCTGGCAGTGGACAGAAGCTGCTTTGTTCTCTTACTGTTACATTTCCTGGTGTTTGGGAAAAGATACTGTCTCCCCATTTTGTTGCCAGGGGAATAGGCTGCTCTCCTCAAGGAAGTGAACAGCAGGAGAGCCACCTATTATTTTCTCAACCCAGCTCCATTGTCTTTATACTTAATGTCAAATCTCTTCAGATAATAGCAAAAGATTTTCTGTCAGTTGAATTTTTGGGGGTGGTGAGTTTTTAATGCTTTTCTGTCTTCTAACTTCGAAAGTGTTTTAGCAGGAAATGTAAAGTATCTGTAGTTAGAGTTGCTGGTCCAATGCTGTTTTGGACCAGGATGTTGTTCAATATACTGAAATAAACACACTATACAGCTTTGGGGCATAGTTTTTAGTCTGAAGTTATGGAAAATAAAAGAGAGAGGAAAGGGCAGACTCTGGCAGTAATTAAACTTTCCCAGAAGCCTGTGGGTTCCTCAAACTCTCAGCAAACATATTAGAACGGATCTGATTCAGAAACAGGTGCCAGGCCCAGTAACTCAAGAGCATATGCATTATCTCCACCTGGGGAATGGAAATAAAAGAAGAAGCATTAATCAGAACTCTAATCAGTGAGGGATACAATAAGGTTGATCTCACCTTATTTAGTTAGAAAAGCTCACATTGAGGCAATATCCAGGTAGTCACCATTTTCATACTGATTATATCAGGAAAAATGAGGGTAATGATTCAGATTTGGCAGCTGTGGTCTCTTGTAAGAGAAACTAATAAAGGGACACTAAATCTTGATATACTTATCACATTTGGGCTGTCAGGAGTATATAATCTTCTCTGAAGTTTCTTGGATTTGTTTAGTGCAGCATATTTCATCAGGAAAAAAAGTTCCCCTCGCCCCGCCTTTTAGAGGATTGCCTAAAGGAACAAACCTACATCTTTCCAAAAAAGCAACAAGTCGTTGCTTTATAAACAATATATTTATTATTAAGGGTCATAAAAAAACACTCAGACACATACAAATACACAGACCCATCATCTCCTCACTGCTAGATCCCAATTTAAGTTACTTGGGAACAAAGCAACTTCACATTTGAAAGACATATTTATATGTAAAAGTGTATGTTTTTAACCCATTAGCCATTATTACTTTTATTCTGAAATTACATTGAGAAAGACAAGTGAACAGATAGCAAAGAATATATAATCTAAAATGCATTACAGAGATAAATGTGTGTGCAAGTGTGTGTGTGCCCACATATATGTTAAAAAAGTCATATATAAAGCTGAAGTTGATACAGACAAATATGACGAGTTTTACATTTTGCTGTGAATTGGCTCAGTTTACCAAGGAGTGGGCATGGCAGACCATGATGAGGAGTGCAGATAGTATTTACTGTCACCAGTGATGTGCTAGTGGAGTGATTGATTGGGCTGTCACCTTCTCAAGAATACAGAATGTAGTAACTAATTCCTAACAACACAGAATGTAGTAACTAATTGTACTTTTTATTGCATTGTCCTTTCCTCTGTTTCAGGACATCTTCTGAATGTGAATCCTCTCACTATGTAAGAGCTGTTATACTGCTACAAATGGTCTCTCTGGAGTAAATGTTTTCACCAGAAGTCCTAGACATTTTGTAATGCAGTCCTTCCAAAGTATCCATTGGTCCTTGGCTCTCTACCCCATCAAGCTTCTTTTGTAGGACTCTTTGTTTTGTACCATTTGAAGTGATAAATAAATAAACTGAAGTCATCTTTTCCTTAAAACTTATTTGTTTTCATTAGGACTTCTCTTTTCTTTGAGTTCTTTCCAATCCATATATTATTCTTTTTTTATTTATTTTTATTTTTTCCATACATTATTCTATGAAAGCCCTGCTTTTGAGGGCTCTTTTAAATATCTGAGATTTTTTTCTGCATTTATGTGTTAATGTGTGACTATTTTCACGAACATATATGTGTATTTTATGTATATTGTTTGAAAATAAATTCTTAAAGATATGGTCTTCAAAAGTTGGGAGGAATCTATCAAGTAATAATGCTAAAATGACCTTCTGAACAGAGTATGTAGAGTATGGGGAAAAGTACTAAGTAAACTTCACTTTGAGCTTTACCAATTCCCCACCAATAGCTTGGACAACAGAACTAAATACCTGAATCCAGGTTTTTACATCTGAAAATGGAGGACATTATCTATGATATGTATGACACTAGATTATAATAAACAAATCAAATGAGATGAAAATTCTTCATAATATGTAATGAGTTATAAGAATTTGCCTGAAATAATGAATTTTGCTCACCATCTTCCTATTTTACACAAGTCCCAAGAATACTGTTAGAGTCCTGAGGAGTGTTGTTTGTTCATTTTTTGTTATTTTATTTTTTCCTTTTTTTTTTTACAAAATACAAAATACTCTTCGCATATATCTACTTGCTTTCTCTAGGTCTCTGCACAAAGTTGTCCCAACTTATCTAAGTTTTCCTATATTCGCTACACTCCATTCACTTGTCATGCTTTATTTTCCTTCCTTTATTTTCCATCATTCAGATGATGATGTATTATATTACCTGTGTTTCTACATTTAGTCTCCCAAACTTGATTTTTGTTTATTATTGCCCTACCTCTTTGTCTATAATAATGAATTTCATTAATAAACATTTAACAAATATATCTAGTAGGTAAAATATATAATGATACATTCATAGTATAACAAAAAGTAATGATAATCCAAAAGGGTCCCTGTAGTACAAAAAATTAAAATTTTAGTTTTATTACTGTGGAAGAAAATCTAGTTTTATGCCCATTGGAGCCTACAAACATTCTTTAGCAAAGTGCTTGCTCCGGCAACATGCAGGGTTGCCTTAGATCCATAGATGTTTGACCTCTTTCCTTTAGTAGCAATGCATACTTATGTTCCTTCCAGAAGAACTCACAGTTTGAGAAAGATCTGTGAAATGTCTAAGGAAAATTTACCATATAGAGAGTAGCTGCTAAAAGAGTCATGCATATCCAATTATATATTTGTTTCAACCAGAAGGTAAGTCATAAGCATTAGTAGAGATATGTGTGAGTTTATAGTACTTTCAGTATATAAGCCATTCTTATGACATCATATTCTCATATTGTTCTGTGGTTGTCAGTACCATCTCACCAGTGCCCAGATAAGAAAGAGAACTCAAACCATTGCTCTTATGGTGAATGAATTATGTATCATTAATCTTTGTGCTCGGTCACTAAACTTTCTTTGTCTTGTTTAGCATTATTGTATCTGTAGAACTGGAAACTTTGTGTAAAAACACCACTGTGTATATTTTCGCTTCTTAAAGAATTTCACTGAGTTTCTTTTTGATAGTTTGCAATGTGGGAGAAAATAGGGAGGTCAACTATTTGTTCAAATTTAGGAAAGAAAGAGATACTGTGATTTTTCTTTCCATTTCTGACATGAATGGCCTAACAAGGCAGGCAAGTAAAGATCTTACCTAAAGTTAGGTATTAAGTAATTTCCAAAGAACACAATGAAGCATGGGAACAATGCATGCCTATCAATTGTTCTTGGTATCATTATTGTTGTTTTGGGTAGTGTGCATAGGTGGTTTGATTTTTATTAAATTATTACCCAACATATTTTTTTTAATTAATTAATTTATTTATTTATGATAGTCATACAGAGAGAGAGGGAGAGGCAGAGACATAGGCAGAGGGAGAAGCAGGCTCCATGCACCGGGAGCCCGATGTGGGATTCGATCCCGGGTCTCCAGGATCGCGCCCTGGGCCAAAGGCAGGCGCCAAACCACTGCGCCACCCAGGGATCCCTATATTTTTGAAATGAGGATAAGGACCAATGGTGTCTGCTCTTTTCAAGAAAATGAGAATAAGGATAACATGGCATCCAGAGCAGTCAGAATGGCAGATGCTATGTGTATACGTGTGCACAGAGTGTCTGCTAAATATGTTTGGAATAGACTTTGTGAATATTATGGTAAAGATAGTTTTCTAGAGTTTAACTTGTAAATGAAGGCTTAAAAGAAAATAAGACTGTTCTTCTTGGGGGATAAATTTATCTTGTAATGTTGTATTTACTGGTGTAGGTAGAAAAGTAGCCGTGCAGAGACACTTGTGGCTTCTGAAGTCTTAACACAAAATTGGTATCCTTTAGTCTCTGTCTCTCTCTCTCTTCTTTTAAAGATTCGTATTTATTTATTCATGAGAGACACACAGAGAGGGGCAGAGACATATGCAGAGGGAGAAGCAGGCTCCCTGTGGGGAAGCTGATGTGGGATTTGATCCCAGAACCCTGGGATCATGACCTGAGCCAAAGGCAGACACTCAACCACTGAGCCACCCAGGTGCCCTCCTTTAGTCTCTTTTATTTCAATAAGGTCTTTAGAAGTGTGCCTAGTAATGTCTAAAATGTACCATAGAAGACAGGGTCATTTTACCTCTTACACTGTCATCAGCTGTATTAACAAACTAATAAAGCAATAAGTACAATATTTATGTGTGATTTCAGTATTTGATATTTAGCATCTCCAACCACAGACTTTACCTCTAAAAATGCAGATTCTATTATTAGAGTAAGGACATAGTCAGGTATTAAATATTTTTAAAATGTTAGAATGCTAAATAATGTTAAGAACAATTAGTATTTATACATATTTAGGTAATTTGAATTTTATTTCATTCTTTATCACAATATTCCTAGGAGCCAGCACTCTTTTTTCTATGATGAGCATATCCTTCCCATTTGACAGCTAGAGAAACAGAGGCACACAGAAGGGAAAGAAAATTATACTGAGACTATGAAGAAGCTGAGCCAAACAGTAATATGAAAGTTTTACTCTATTTCATAGGCAAGATTGTTGTGTATGCTTACAACTCACCCAATTTTTTCCTACGTTCTGAGCTGGCCTGCTACATTTTAAGGGATAGATTTGAGGAGGCTGTTGTTTTTAATACAATTTTGTTTTGTTTGATACTTACGTGTTTAATCATTATTGCTGCTGGCTATTGTTCCTTTTCATGTATTTTAATACTTTAATCAATGGGAATTTTATTGGTACTTGTACCCTGAGGCTATTGAAAGTGGAGGGTGCAATTTTATAAATATACAATTGAAATAAGGAAAAATAAAACAGATGGGCATGGAGACCAAGTGGGTAATAAAGTGATAAAGTTCTTCAGGAGCTAGATAAAGAGGTAGGGTTCTTCCCAGATAAATGTTTTTACCTAGGACTCCCTGAGTTAAAGAAGTAGGTTTACCTTTTGTTCATTGTACTTTTTCATCTAAAATTTCTTTCTCCTGCTTCTTCAACAATCATTTCAAATCTAAAATTACATATGGGGCATTAATATGAATAGTAGTAGTAACCTCTTGAATATCTTGACTATATATTGCAAATACAAACTTTATACTTTATTTTTGTACTTCACTATATTAAAGGTAGTACCTGCCTTTATGGTGGCTTATAGTTCCTCTGTTTCACAATCCAGAATATATTTTATTCTTTATATGTATTGTCTCCTTTTATCCAAATAGATTTCAGAACAGATTTCCTGAGATGTCATATCAGATGCATCTTTGATACATTCCCCAGGAAGTGATATAACCCAATTCCTGTAACTTTGATAAACACCTATGGGATTAACAGCAAACCAGTGAATAAACATAATATATTTTTTAAAAACTTAAGTTATTCATTCACCATTAAATTCATGTTTCTTATTCTTCAGTAACCTGGTCATTAGCATAGATAATGGTCAGTCTTCTTTTTTTTTTTTTATTATTATTTTTTTTAATGGTCAGTCTTCTATCCTCACTTCAACCTCTTTGCCACATTTTGCCCAAGTTTTATTTCTTGTATTTTTGTTCTAATAAAGATAATCTCAAACTGATAATTTATCACTATCTCCTCTGTTACCACAAAACAGAAGGTTAAGGAGGTACTGAAGAAACTGGTCCCCAATATTTAATTATAGTAAGTACCAAAGTACATTCTGGGAAATACTATATACTCTTAGTATATCTAAAAAAAGGTAGGAACAGCTGTTAATTTTCTAAAATTTAGTTTATTATTTTCCCTTCCCCAAGTGTTGGGAGGAAAAAATAATATTTAATGGTCTCTTAGGACTCTTTAACGATAAGAATTACTGGATTTCTTCATAATGATTAAATTGATGGAAGTAGACAGGGAAAATGTTTGGTGGAGCTGACCTTCAGATGAAGTTTCCACCCTTTCCCAATAGTGCTGAAAGTTGCATTTCTTTTAATGACTCCACTTAGAGCAGCAGGAAGCAAAGTGATCATCACCAGCAGGTACTTAGACAAGAGTGAGAGGTTGGATGTGGACTGCTCTATTAAAGCATCCCCGTCTAAACAGGGCTTCCTGGAGCTTAAGTGCCCATTGCTGCAGAAGCCAGGATACCATCTGTGAGTGCACAGCAAAGCTCATAGCTTTGTCTAATGAGAGGAACTGCATCAAGGAGACATTCTTAAATAGATGAAAGATCCATGGCATCTAATGGACAATTAGTTAACTTCATTCTTCAGAGTTTTTAAGCATCTGATAAATGACAAAATAAAGCAAAATACTTCAAGTGAAGCACTGAAGGGAATTAAAAGCAGTCTAAAAAGAAATGACTTCCGGGTTTTATATATTTTAGCATAATTCTGTGTTTGAATGTAAAATACCAAATACCTAGTGATCAGATTTCATTTGCTGTTTTCGTTTCTTTGTTTAAAATTGTGAAGATTATGACCAGTGTCATTATATGTGGTTAGAACATATGCTAGGCCAGTATTTTGAAATGTATATTGAAATTAGTGAATATGTTACAAACATTGTCAAATTTAATAAAATAATAATCAATAACACTCAGTTTGGAATGGATTTTAAAATCACCTGTTAAATTTTATTATTTAACAGGTGATGAAACTAAGGTCCAGAGAGAATAAATGTTTTTTCTAGAAGTTCATTCTAAATTGCAAGTTTGAAGATTTTTTTGAGCTTAGTATATTTCCATTCCATCACACTGTTAAATTTAAGGGTGTAGGTAAGACAAATAGAATGATGATATTGTAAATTTAGCCTATGTAAATTAATTTATATTGTTTTAAAGTAAAATATCATAAACGAGTTTTAATTTCTTGCTTCACACTGGACTAGGTTGCTTTAGAAGCCTATGAAAAAATGTGCAGCATATGTTCTCACTGAAGGAATTTGTATTTAGTTGGGAGAGAATGGTACATAAACAAAATGATAGTATGCATTATATGAAGAAGTACCAAAACATGTGGTGTGGGTGATAAGTGTTCTCAATAGCCCAGAGAGAGAGAGAGAGAGAGAGAGAGAAAGAGAGGTGGCTTGGGCGTAGCCCAACTGAGATGATTCAGTAGGAAGGACAGTTTTCTCTTCATGGCCAGTCAGCACTTGATGATACAAAAGGACACAAGGATGTCTGCCATTGGTTACAGAATTGGGATTTATGGGTATGTTTAACTAATTGTTTTAAATGTAGAATATTTTTTAAATTGTCTTTTGGCGAGCAATCACTAGAGCTGCTTTCCTTATTTAAAGAGTTTGATTTTGATTTATTGAATAGAACATCAAATACAGTGGACATCATTAGTTAATACTAAGAACAGTAAGCATAACACTATTATTCTGTTCTTTATCTTCTTGACTATGTAATACAGCCTTGTGAGTTGGGAACAGTTTTTCCTAAACACACACTATGGATGAGAGAAAGAGAGAAAAGCAGATAGATTCCAAGAATGTGTGACTCAAAACCGCAGGTTTTTAACTATTAGATTCGATTCAGAAAATTTGCAAATATTATAAATAATATACATTGCTTAAAAAGCTAAGATTAAAATATTAAAGTAAAAATTTGTCTCTTATCATCATGTACTCTTTTTCCAGTATGAACAGGAGATTCCATAAGAAATAAAATTTTCCCAAATATATCAGCATTTTAATACTAATGTAGAATTTACTCTATTAATGTCTTCTTTCAGCTCAGCCCCAGAGGTTGGCATTGATGGTGGCTGCTCCTAAATCTGAAGACATGCATAAGTCCTGGAGAACAGTGTCTGTCATTAAAAAGTTGCCATCTGTCTTTTTTTGATATCTGCTGTGCCTGCAGTAAGTCACAGTATTTCCCTATCCTTTCAATGACAGCTCATGGTAAGATAAACTTGCCATGATAAGATAAATGGCAACTTTTTTAATGAAAACCACTATGTGTGAGCTGCTTGGTTAGGTTACAGTTCCTCAAAGTGCATCTCATACCTTATTCCCTAATATCAAAACCAATGACCTATTCTTCAAAGGATTTTCTTTTCACTTCTATAATCAACATGATTTACAAAGTTCTCCTCCCCCCATACTTTTATATCCTCTCAGAATGAGACCTTGAATGACCCTGTAACCTTAACTTCTTATACCAAATTTTTGGAAATGTTTGTTTAGAAGACAAAGACATATTCTTTCGCTATTTTGAAAATCATCTTTGAGTAAGGTTAGCAAAGTAAGTGGAAAAAGCAATTTTTATTTATTTGAGTTACTTCCCCCCCATAAAAATAAAGGTACTTTACATATTGGTCAAGAATTGGATCTTGAAGTGGTTCCAGTCCATTATAGCTATCCTATAGCTGGCTGAATTCTGATTTTTCTAAGTCTCTGACCACCTACCTGTCCGATAAACCTAATATTGATAAACCTGATATTGATTCCAAATAAGTGTGGGGTAAATTTGCCAGAGACACCTCCTTCAAGTCCATTTTTATTGCTGCTGAGGTTCCTGGATTTATTTTTTCAGTTTAGAAGGTAAAAAAATGACCTTACATGTTAGTTATAGTTACTTTAAACAATTATTAAAATCATTTAGAGAACAATTAATAATTGGTAAGCTTACTACAGTAAAATCATAAAATTATTGTAAGTATATTTGTTTTACTTTTGACCATCAAAACCATTTCTAAGTTCCTAAATACATTTCTTTATATCAGAGAGACCAAAAGATCAAAGCAAAAGTGTTTCCTCATTTTGAATTTCACAAAGGATCAGGGTCATCATTGTGGACATTTCTAGATTTTAACAGGAAGAGATGGAGAATATATAGATAAATCAACTAAACCAAACACATAGAATTAAATTATTTTCTTAATTCATCTATGTTTTTACTTAATTCAGAGTTTTAATTAAGTCAGGTTTTGTTATAACTGGTTCACCAAGGAAATTCCTTATTCAGCAAGTGACTGAATTATTAATATGTAAATATGATATCTCAATATGCAAAACCATATATATATTCAGTAATTATTTATTGAGCACCTGTTGTATACAGGCACTAATCTGGGTGATGGCGATTCAATGTTGAACAAAAGAAAAGTCTCTGTTCTCATGGTGGGCACTGTTAAAGTTGGGTTGTGGAGGTTGATCAAAAATAAATGCTGTGGGTTTAGAGAGCAATGAAGTCAGAAAATAATAGAGTAGAATAAAATAGTAAGTGATATGGGGTGGTAATGAATGATTTGCCCCTACAGCCAATACAGGTGCAATTTGTATTAAACTCTAATGATGGGGGCGGAGATCTAGGGAGGAGGATTCCAGACAGAGAGCCCAGGATATGTAAATGATAATGTTACACATGTACAAAGTAAGAGTCAGTACAGATGTCTCTGAACTAGAACATTGCCAATAAGGAACATAGCCTTAGGAAATTATGTTGGAGAAGTGGGCAAGGATAAAATCCTATATAGCCACTAAGGCCATGGCAAGAAGTTTAGATTTATTCTAAGCATGAATGGAAGCCATAGACGAATTTTGAGCATGAAAATAGCATGACCTTAAGTAAAAAGAAATCAGTCTGGCTGTTGGGTGTAGAATAGACCACTCAGGTGCAAATATAGACTCTATAAATTAAAGAGAAGGCTATCACATAGTCCCTGAGCAGTGCTAGTGTATTATTCAGAAGTGATAGTGGTGAAAATGGAAAAGTTTTGTGAATATAATGACAATTCTGAAGCCAGTATTAACCAGATTTTCCTGATGGCTAAGATAATGAGGGAAGTGTGAGGAAAGAGAAGAATTAAGGATAGCACTTAGGTTTTTGGCCTGAGTGACTACTTGAAACGGAAGTCTGAAGAACAGAAAGTGTATTTGAAGAAAATATCTTTTTGTTTATTATTTACTTACATGTGAAATTTGAGGTTCTTGTATAGCTGACTAGAAATGATTAGAGTTCAGGGGAGAGCTAAACATAGAAATAGAAATTTGTATTCAGAACATATTTTGGAGGCTAAATAATATGAGATTGGGTGAGCTCACCTAGGAAATGTATGTAAATAAAGGGCATGTAGAGATCAGAATGAGAAAATGCAGCAAGTTAAGTTGACTAAGTCAAAATCACCAATAAATTAGGAGGAGCACTAGATGAGTATGCTCTCACAGCTCCTGGAAAAAATATTTCAGGCATAAAAGTATAGTTAAATATGTAAAATGACACTGAAAAGTCAAATAAAATAAGACTGAAAACTGACGTTGGGACTTGACAAGTAGATGCTTATACAAAATGCACATGTATGCATTTACACATATGCACACAAAACAAATTATCCATGATTCTAAACTGTAGTGCTTGCTCATGACCCTAGTCGTGAAATAATCAAATACTAGGTCCTTATGTGGTTGATAATTGAACCAGTTGACTTACACTACTTTGTGCTATATATTCATGACTAGGGTTATAATTTTACAGACTTTTACAGAGACTGCCCACCCATTAAAGTGGTTTTAAACAGATGATATGTTTCATGTGTTTAGCACCAGTGGGATGACCTTATAAATTTTCCCAAGCAACTATATTTTAATTGAGGAAGAAGTAAACAATGTGAAACATTGCTTACAAATGCTAAGTGAATGAGGGAAAGTAACAGTTTTTGCCTTTTCTACCAAATTGTGTAAACCTTTATGTCTTTGTAATAAAAAGGAATGAGTAGGCAGTCCGAATTTTAGCAATTTTTGTTACTTAAGCTCTTATTAAATAGGATTATGTTAATTCTTTGCAAATCATCTCGCATTTCACAGTGATGGGTTCTAAAAATTAGAAGGTGAATTTAAAAAAGATCATCATATTTCTCTCTAGTCATCCAATATAAATAGATACATTTTTATCTATAGATTTTCAATAGAACTAGGTTTTTATTATATAACTTAATATTGGATTTGCTTTAGAACTAACTTCAAAAAAGCTAATTTGTAATATTTGCCTCTGTAAAGAAAGGAGGGATTTAACTTAAATAATAATTCTAAACACAAAATTTGCAAATGATAAACAATTTTATTAATAATAAAGGATGCAGACTTTTGAAGAATTGGAAGCATTGAGTCTCTTGTATTTCTCTCCAGCCCTTTCTCTCTCCTTTCCCTTTCTTTCTCTTTCTCTTTCTCTTTCTCTTTCTCTTTCTCTTTCTCTTTCTCTTTCTCTTTCTCTTTCTCTTTCCTTTTCTTCTTTTTTGGGGGGTCGGGTGGGTGCCAGGTGCTACTTGCACAGTATTCAGGAAAGACCAGTCCTCTTGTAGGAGGAGCAGTTAGTTGGGCTATAGTTCTGCCTCTGCCTGTAATCATCAGTGGACACCTAAAGTATCTGTTGAGACCTATTTCCACCCCCCTCTCTCTTTCTCTCCTCCTTCTCTTTGCAATACAATAGTCTTGGATTTGACCAGTCTTTTTTGGTGAGGATTGTGAGAATGCAGTGAAAAATGGATCCTTCCTACAGGAAAAAATGCATAAGCACAAATTCACAATCATTTTGCATGCAGCCTCAGATAGATCAGAACTTTTGGACTGGAAGGCAGCCAGCCTTAATGTCTATTACTTCAGATGCCATGGAGAGGACTGCAGGGGTACAGGCAGAAAAAGAGATGTTCACGTCCCCATGCAGTTAATGAAAATCTGTTTTCCTACACTAATGGGTAGAGCAAAAGGATAGCTTCCAAAAACCATAAGAGTTTCCAGCAACCCGTGTTCATATTCTGGAAGAACAGAGACCCAACTCACATTGATTTATAGATCTTGTTGTGCCTTTGCTTAGTCAAGCATGAATTTTTGTTCTTCTTCCTACAATAATACAATAGATACCTCTGACTTCATTTGATGGTCATTCCTGAAGCATGGCAGGGATTAGTTTCAATCCGTAGAGAGTATGTTTCCCCTTGGCCATCATAGACTTCTATGGCAGTTAGGGCATTGCTGTCTAAAAGTAAAGTTTTTCGGAGGTCTTCTTTTTACCATCCCTTAATCCCTTAATTAACTATGATTCAGCACCATAACCAAAAATTCTGACCATCTTATATATCATTACCTCAAATGTCATCATAAGCATTAAGCTTTATCTTTGCGTTTAGAATTCACTAAATGGTGTAAATTCTTAATCCTTAGAACACAATCATAGCACCATAAAATAGCTTACTACCTGATAATTAATTCATATTTTTAAACTTTTTTTATAGCCACCAGACAAAAGTCAAGGAGAAAATTAGCTGTTTTACCATAAATTATTTAAATTACCCTTAGGCAAAAGCTGATAGAAATCACATATTTGAAACAACACTTATGATTGTTTTACATTGCCGTGTCCCATAGAAGGAGTGACAAATATATGATGGATTTTGACAAACAGTTGGACTCTCTGGAATAGAGTGGGGATGCACTTCTTTTTCATGACAAATAGCTCTCTCAAGTAAGGGAGACAGTAACCTGCCAAGTGAAATCTGAGGTGCTAGACTTTGGTAAGAGCAGTGGGGACATGATCTTTCAAATTCTAAGTAATTATGTTTCTTAAGGCTTGAAAATTATGGGCTCAATGGATGGGTGAGTGGCTCTTTGGGATAGCTGGATACTAATCTATTAAATGTTCATGAGGTAAAGGTTAGTTTTTCTTTGTCAAGGACTACAAGGGCACTTTTAATTCCAAAATTTTTTTAAAATAAATTTTACTACTTCAAAGGAAGACTAGAACAGAGGCCATGAATGACAGAAAATTATTTTCTCATTAGCAAGGCAGAGGAAATGATGGTCCCTGACAAACACAAGACAAATCACAAATATTGAGGGTGTTTTCTTCATGAAGGTGGTACCTTTAGGGGAAGATAGATGAATTAATATTTAGTCCTATTGAAACTGCCACTTAGAGAGAAATATGGAGCCTAGATGCCCAGTTCTTATGGGCAGCAGCTCTTTTCTCTCACTCACCAGGTTGTACCCGCAGCTTCTTCACTCACGCCACTTCTTTCTGTTACCAAGTAAATGCAGCATCATTTCAGAGAGAACTGATGTTAATAAAATTAGCCGGTCACACATTGAAGCATTTATTGAGATCCTCTAGTTGTACATTTCCAGATCACAGTTGAGAAAGAAAACAACCTGTAGACCAATGAGAAAGTGCATCAAAAGCTGCAAAGGCAGCACATTTTTTTCCCTAATATCATCTCTTCTGGGAAACATTACCCTCCTGTGCTCTTCCAGACCATTGATTCCATTCTGAACCCATAAAAAAGAGATTATAAATCAAGAGAAGGAGGTACCGGTAGAATACTATGAATGGTTTAGAAGTTATTTTGTGAACAAAATTGAGACCATTAGAGCTGCTGAGCAGCTTCTACCTCTAATCATTTTTTCCATTAACTAAGTTTTTTGCCCACTCTAGAGAGAGTGGTACAATTTTTATAGCAGGATCATGCAGAATTTGAAAGCATCAGATGGGCAGTGCTTACCAGTTGCTACCCTCTTCATATATCTTGTAAAGATACTGACCCCTAACATGGTACCCCTTCCTCCTGACGTTTGCCCAGGACATGAACCACTGGTTAGATCTCTGGGATACAGTCATGTGATGTCATTAAAGTGATACAAGATTAAAAGCTGGTAGACACTGATTCTAATCATAGTTTTGCTTCAAGCTGTTTGCATAGCCTTAGGGAAAATTGCTTAATGAAACTGAGCCTCAGTTTCTTGCAAAGTACAAAGCTGAAGATGAACCCACAGGTATTTTACAGGATATTACACAGAAAAGATGAGGTCACATGTGTGGAATTCTTAGAAAAGTGAAGCACTTTTGAATGTAAAAGCAAAATATAGTCAGCATTTATTGTGTTATTATTTTGGTCATCATTTTTATAGTGTTTTAAATTTCTGTTATCTTGTGCTAATGAACTACACACATATACTGAGACTATGATCTTATATCTAGGTGGTTATGTTCTTACTTCCAGGCTGTCATGGACATCAACTCTTTCTGCACCCTAGCAGCTTTCATCCTCCTCTGGGTAATCCCTCCCTAATTTCTGTCTAGGACCATGCTTTTTCTTCCCCTGTGTCCATATTAGTTCATATGTTTCCAAAGGCCTAAACTCTACCTTCGGGGCAGATTACATGAAGTGTATGTATAAGCGTGCATTTATTTGGCTTCCAATATTGATTCAGAGGTTGGCCTTAGGGACAGGTTTAGCTGGAAGTATTGGAACACAGTCTCCTACTCTTTTTTTTTCACTTGATCTCTACTGGGAAGGATCGAGTCCTGGATTGAGCCCTGAGAACCGCCAGCAGCCATCTTGTGACTATATACAATACACTGAGAATAAAGTCTTCACAGAGGATGCAGACCTGGCATACAGGAGACAAAAGCAGATTTTGATGAGATTATTTAAAACCCTATGTCAAGCTGTGACTCCCTATCCTATATAACTCTTCAGTTATATGACCCTATAAATATCCTTCCTTCCTCTAAGTCAATTTTAATGCTATTCTGTCATTTGCAAACAACGTAACACAAATACAGAAACAAAATATAGTTTTTTTGAAAAGCTAATCTTTTGAGTGTTCCTGTGTATTTTTAGACATTCGCATAAGACTTTTATATCTTTATAAATGTGATCCTCTTATACAGTATAGCTGAGATAGATACTATGTGTATTCTCAGATTAAAGATGAAAGATTCCAGATGCAATTGCTCCAAGTCACACAATTAGTGAAGGGAGGAGCCAGTATTCAATTACAGTCTGCCAACAGAAACCATACTTTGTATTATGCAATAAAGGTTCTGTTTAGGAGGTTTTTTTTAATGGCAAAACTCTAAACAACCTATACTCAAGGGGCAAGAATATTTATATAGGTAAATGAAATTCAGGAGCATTTTGATTAGTTTTAACTGTGCCAGCTTTGCCTCCATCGTGCCTTCTTTGTGAGAATGTGGAAACCAGGAAAAGAGAGACTGAATGAAAAATGGAAATTGACCTTAAAACAGAGATAGGCTAGTGGAAACTAAAGTGAAATGGAAGAAGTCCATGGTGGCAAGAAGAGAGAATAATTTTCTTCTGATTGTATTCAAAGATTCCACAATAACATAGTTTGCCTATGAATGGAATATGAAACTTTAGAACTTAAAAATTCTAGTGTTTGCTGCCCTAGCTTCTACCCAGTCAATCTGTGAGTAAATTTCTGCACAGTTCTGATATAGGAGATACTGTGGTAGAGAACTCAGGGGAATAGGAGAACTGCAGTCTGTTTTGTCTTCATACTTGTACCTGGTAGAAACTTACAAATTTATAATAGAATGAATTATAATCAAAAAGTATTATTTTCTGCCATTGTGATTCTTGAGGACTTTTAAGGTATGTGGAACTTTATGTTACTGAATTAGGCCACTTTCAGAAAAGTTTGGGGACTTATTTTATGCAGGGCACACAATATGCAATCATGGCTCAGCTCTCCTAATAGTTATAAATGTGCAGCATAGTCGGATAGGGTTCACATCTTTGTTCCCAGGTGGTTACATATCATCACTCAAAGGAATCACTTAAGATAACATTGATGTATGAATTATTTTCCCTGACCAAAAGGAAGCTCTTTCCAGTCAATTGACACTCAGTCTTGAGTGTCTGAATGTCTTACAGTTAAATTATTAGAACATGACATTGAAAGTAGGGAAGATTTTTTTTTCCTTTTACCCATCTTCTAAGTAACTTTAGTACACAGATGAATGTATTTTCAGCTACTCACTAAACTTGAAATAAATACTTAAAAAGAATTTTCATTAAAAATTTCAGTGTCAAATTCTAGTTCTATCAATAGTCATTACTACTCCATTTTAAATAACAATAATAATTCTCACCACCTTCTTCTGTGGAGCACAAAACCAATGCTGCCTTCAGGGGGAGAATGAGGCACTAATTCATGTCCCCATTATATCTTGGCTAGATTGCTGCAGTTCATTATAGGCTTTCTTGACTGTTTATTTAGGCAATAAATCTTGTCATTATATATACTACATCTGTCAGGTTCAAGACAACTACACAGAGGCCCTATTGCTATTATAAACCTTTAATTTAAAAATCTATAATTAAAGAAGGGCAAATATGTTATTTGAGGCTTGAAGCTTTGGTGATTTGGAGACACTCCAACATTAAACTGTGCTTGCTCAAAGTAGTAATTTCAGAGGTGAGATAAGTGGAGCGATCAGGCAATGGGTCCAAATAGAACAAAATTCCTTGAGAGACATTGACTCATATTTAGGGCCTCATTGCTTTGCTTCCTCATAACCACATCAGTAGGATTTGTATCTCTAAGAACAGAGTCTACAGAACTCAAGTAGAAATGGCTAAGGAGATAGGAGGCATCTCAACAGACATCTATTTTAATGACCCTTGAATGCTGATTCTGGTTCCCCTGGAATTCTTCAAATTAACCTACTCAATTTTTATCATCAAAATTAATCAAGAGTAGTTATCAAAGGAATCAAAGTCAAATATCTTTTACTTTCTCTACACTTCTGTCTTTTAAAATGAATATTAAAAATGGCTATTATTTATTCTGTGACTATTAGGTCTAGGCACTCTGCTAAGCACTTTATTTACAATATCCTTGGCAAAAGTCCCTTAAAATAGGAAAATAATCACTTTATTTTAAATATAAATAAATTAAGTATGACAGTTTAAGTTACTCTCTGGATCTGAAATTGAGGTCAAATTTAGTTAATGTATCTGCAGTCTTTAAAGCTGCACCATGACTGTGATGTTCTCAAACATATAGTTTTTTGGAATTTATTTTTCTTTTTTTTAGCACTTTTATTTCTTTTTTTTACTTTTAATATATATTTTTTTATTGAGGTTCAATTTGCCAACATATAGTGTAACACCAGTGTGCTAAAATCTTAAAAGGACCTGACAGTTCCAGGAGAGTAGACTTCTAATTCTTCTTTCTCAAAACCATGCATCCTTTCCCCAGGTGGTCTACTTTCTCCTTCAAGCTTCAACTTCTGTCTTTCAATTGCAACTCCCAAATTTATATTTCTAGCTCTGATCTTTCTTCTGCCTTCCAGAATTATGTTGCCAATTTTATTTTTATCTTTTGGGTTTTTTAAACTTTTTTTTTTATTTTGAAATTAAACTTACAGAAGAGTTTTAAAGATAGCATAAAGAGGCCCCAGGTACCATTTACCCAGTTTTCCTTGATGTTGGCATTGTACTGATCTGTAGTTAAATGACCACAATTGAGAAATAAGCATTGGTAATTCAACACTGATTTTATTTGTATTTCAGCAGGTTCTCACTAGTGTCCTTTATAAGAATCTAATTGAGGACACAACACTCTAGACCAGTTACTCAACCTCTATTTGCTTATCATAACCTCCATACTTTTGATCATTATTGTATAGAATGCCTGTTTTTTGTTTTTTGGTTTTTTTTTTGTTTTGTTTTGTTTTTGTTTTTTTTTTTGCCTGGTATTTTCTCATGGTTGAAAGGGGCTTATGGACATTTGGAAAAAATAGCATGGAAATGAAGTGCCTTTCTTGTCTCATTTTATGTCTTATTATTCATGAAGTTCACCTTGATCACTTGATGAAGGGAGTGTCTTTCAGCTTTCTCCACTATGAAGTTACTATTTTTCTCTTTCCATGTATTGTTTTTCAGAAGTGAGTTCCTCAGACCACTTAAGGGGAGAGGAATTAAGCTTCAATTCCTGAAGGGAGAACTCTGAAAGAAGTTTTGAATATATGTTTCTTTTTTTTTTTAAGATTTTACTTATTTATTCGTGAGAGAGAGAAGGAGAGAGAGAGAGAGAGGCAGAGACACAGGCAGAGGGATAAGTAGGCTCCACACAAGGAGCCCAATGTGAGAATCAATCCTGGGACCCCAAGATCATGCCCTGAGCCCAAGGCAGACACTCACCCACTGAGCTGCCCAGGCATCCCTGAATGTATGTTAAAAGCACCACAGTAATTAAAAATACTTGGGGGAAGATACTCTGAAGCTATGAAGATATTCTGTTTTGTCTTTTAAGTTTTACCCACTAATTTTAGCTTTCACAGTGGATCTTGCCTGCAACAATTATTACTGTAGTGTTGTAATGATTATTTTTTAAATAATAATTACTTCCCACCTTTTTTTTATTAACTAACTGTAATTCTGTGAGGAAGAATTATCATATTTTAGTTATTTATTCACTCATTTATTCATTCAATTTTCAGTTGTGTATATTGAGGTAGTTTTGTAGATATATAGTTTAGGTAATAATTTAATGCTGTGATCATTCTATTGCTCAAATTGTTTCAGCTTTGGCCATTGGGGGTTCTTCCATTGTTGTTTCCTGGTGTCTTTTCAACATGTATCCATCCTTTCTTTTTCTCTACTTTCTAGCCACATAAGATTCTCTAGAGCCTGCTCAAATTCAAGATTTAAATATTTCTTCAAGGAGCCCTAGATTCTTCTTGGTAAATGGTATTTAGAGTATAAGAGATATACTCATTGCTACTGAAGTTTTACTGATTTTAGACATGCTAGGAAACTTATTCATACTAACCATGTACATACATAAATCTGTATTTACGTTATCTATCATCTATGTAGTCTATCAATCAAGATAAATATGAGTTCATTCTGATATCTCTCACTCTGACATACCACTTCAGTATGGATTCTAGCCTTTTCTACTTCACTTATATTTAACTTTTTTCTTTACAAGGAGAAACCTGGCTCTCATTATCTATAACATATTTGCTTGTCCAAACTTTTATACATATAAAGTAGTCAGAATTGCTGACTTGGACTTCTGTGGAAAAAAAAATGTACCAATCAGAGTAAATTGCTTGTGTACAGTTTTCTTTTTTTTTTTCTTTTTAGCATAACAGTATTTAGTCAAAACACTGTTTTACAAATTTTTTAGGTTAGATTATTCCTTCCCCATCTTTTTTGGTGTGCATATGTTATAAAGCTGTAATATAGTTAGATTCCTTCTTCACAATCTGTATATTTCCTCTTGAGTTCTCCTACCATCCTTGTTGTTTTAGCCTTTCTATTTTTTAAAAGATTTATGTATAGCAGATTTATATAAAATGTATAAATTATGAGTACATCTCAATGACTTTTTTACACTGTATACATAGATATAATTTCAGTCAGTTCGAGATATAAAATATCACTGGCACACACACACAGTCCCCTGTAGGACTCTTCCAGTCACTACTTAACAAAAGTAATTTTTTTTTTCCACTTCTGTAACCATGGGTTAGCTTTGTGTGTGTGTATGTATGTGTGTGTGTGTGTGTGTGTGTGTGTGTATGTGAAGATTTCGTATTTATTTGAGAGAGAGAGAGGCAGATATAGTGACACAGACAGCAAGAGAGAGCATAAATGTGTAGGAGAGGGAGAAGCAGACTCTCTGCTAAGCAGGGAACCAAATGCAGTCTTCAATCCTAAAACCTTGAGATCATGACCTGAGGCAGGTGCTTGACTGATTATGCCCACCCCTTTTAAAAAAAATTTTGAGGGATACCTGTGTGGCTCAGTGGTTGAGCACCTGCCTTGGTTGTGATCCCAGGGTCCTGGGATTGAGTCCCACATCAGGCTCCCCACAAGGAACCTCCTTCTCCCTCTGCCTATGTCTTTGCCTCTCTCTTTGTGTCTCTCATGAATAAATAGTCTTTAAAAATAAATAAAATATTTTTGATTTATTTATTTGAGAGAGATAGTGACAAAGATAGCAAGAGAGCTTTGTGTGTTTTTGAATATGCTGTACATTTCTTTTTTTTCTCAGTATTATATTTATATAATCCATTCATGCTGTGATGCGTTTGAGTAGCTAGTTCTTTTTAGTTTCCCTATAGTATTCTTTAATCAATTTTATTGAGATATAGTTCACAATGAGGGATCCCTGGGTGGCGCAGCGGTTTGGCGCCTGCCTTTGGCCCAGGGCGCGATCCTGGAGACCCGGGATCGAATCCCACGTAGGGCTCCCGGTGCATGGAGCCTGCTTCTCCCTCTGCCTATGTCTCTGCCTCTCTCTCTCTCTCTCTGTGACTATCATAAATAAATAAATAAAAATTAAAAAAAATTGTATAGTTTACAATGAAATGCACCTATTTTTAAACATACAGTTTGAGTTTCGACATATGTATGCTCTCATGTGATCTCCACCCTCCTCAAGATACAGAACATTCACATCATCACAAAAAGTTCTGTCTTGACATCTTCCCCCTCCATTTGATGCCTCATTACTCTCGTTTCTTACCAAATTGGTCATTTTGTAACATTGATTTCCTCAGGCTCCTCCCTGACTTTCAAACCTTTCAGTACTTCTACATTGCTTTCATGATAAAACGAGATCTTTTGAATGACCTTTCATGTTCTGAGTTGACCTTTGCTTGCTGTCACTTGTTTGCTGCTCTCCTATTTATTCATTGTCATCTCCTTCCAGCTACTCACAGTTCCATGGATATCCTAAGATCTTTATTTCATGCCTTTCACATGCATGAAGCTATTTAAGTCAAGACTATCTTTCCTTTCCCTCCCCATCCTTGACGATTCAATTGGATGACTTTGTTTACCCATTAGAAGTAAACTGCTATTCTTTTGTTCACTTGTGTCAGATGATGGCCTTTCAGATATGCACCCATAACATTCATCTCTGCATAATGCTTAAGGGAAGATATTTTTGTTAATTTAAAATTTATATTCTATATTATACCATAAAATTTACTCTTAGGATGCTTCTAAGAATATTTACACATGTATAGATTCACACATTACCATCACAATTAAGATGCAAAAGAGTTCAACTGCCCAAAAAAACTCCATCATAGGATCACCTTATAGTCACTGTCTCTCTTACCCTGGACCCTGGGAATGAATGATGGTCCTCTAGTACTTATTATCTATCTCTATAAGAATGTTATATAGATGGATCCTACAGTATGTAATCTTTTTACTTTGCCTTAATTTGAAACTAATCCAAGTTAAGACATGTATGTTCATTAAATCTTTATATAAATCCTGCAGTAAAAATTAAAAAAAATATGTTGTTTTATACAAAGTTATTTAAATAAAATAAGAAAACAGAAAAAACTATATGGATGTATCCTTTATAATTGTCTAAATAGTCACTTTTCCTAATGTTTTATATTCTTTACAGATTTAAGTTATTATCTAGTATTAATTACTATATAACTTTTCCTTAGAGAACTACATCTAGTATTTGGCTTCTAGTAACAAATTCTCTAAATCTTTTTTATATGGAAATGTTATTTTGCCTTCTGTCTTGTTTTGTTCTTTAGAGAGGGAAGATTGGGAAAGGGCAGAGGGAGAGTTAGAGAATCTTAAACAGGCTCCATGCCCAGCTCAGAGCCAGACACAGAGCTCAGTCTCACAGCCGAGATTATGACCTGAGCTGAAGTCAAGAGTCAGATGCTTAACAGACTAAGCCACCTAGGTTGCCTTTGCCTTCATTTTTGAAATATAGTTTTTTTTCTGTAATAGAATTGTCGATTAACTTTATTTTTCCTTTCTTTCAATACTTGGTCTTTACCTTTGCATTGATCACTAGTTTTGATGAGAAATCAGATGTTAATATTATTATGGTTCTTCCTTGTATATAAGCCATTTTGCTGTGGCTGGTTGCAATATTTTCTCTTTGTCTTTGTCTTTCAATGCTTTAATTATGATGTATCTATGTGTGAGTATCTTTGTGTTTACCCTACTTGGAATCCATTAAACTTCTTTTGTATTAGACTAATGTTTTTCATCAAATTATAGAAGTTTTGGTTACTATTCCTTGGAGTAATTTTTCTATCTCTCTCTGGGGAAAAACCTACTTACATGTTCTTTCAGGTTGTTAGCAGAATTTAGGTACTTGTACTTGTTGAACTGAAGTCCCTATTTCATTGTTGGCTGCCAGCTAAGGACCACTTTCAGATCACAGGGCCACCCACATACCTTGCCATATACTCCCTACCATTTTTTAAGCTTAAATTCAATTTGCCAACATATACACCCATTCTTCTCCCATCATGTGCTCTTCTTAAGGCCTGTCACCCCATTACCCCATCCCCCTACCATCTCCCCTTCAGCAATCCTTGGTTTATTTCCCAGAGTTAAGAGTCTCTCATGGTTTGTCTTTCTCCTTCTCTTATGATCTCTTAACACTATTTCTTATATTCCACATATGAATGAAACCATATGAAAATTGTCTTTTCCAACTGACTGATTTCATTTAGCATAATACCCTCCAGTTCCATTACATTGATGTAAATGGTAGGTATTCATCCTTTCTGATGGCTGAGTAATATTCCATTGTGTGTGTGTGTGTGTGTATATATATATATATATATATATATATATATATATATATATATATATATATACAAATATATAAAGAAGAGGTATTATCCATTCATCTGTTCTTTATCCATTCATCTGTTCAAAGGACATCTCAGCTCCTTCCACAGTTTGGCTATTATGGACATTGCTGCTATGAACATTGGGGTACTGTGACCCATTGTTTCCATTACATCTGTATCTTTGAGGTAAATACCCAGGAGTGCAATTATTGGGTCATAGGGTAACTCTATTTTTTCAACTTCTTGAAGAACCTCCATAACATTTTTCAGAGTGGTTGCATCAGCTTACATTCCCACCAACACTGTAAGAGGGTTACCCTTTCTTCACATCCTCGCCAACATTTGTTGTTTCCCATCTTGTTAATTTTAGCCATTCTCACCAGTGTAAAGCGTGTCTCATTGTGGTTTGGATTTGTATTTCCCTAATGACAAGTGATGTGAAACATTTTTTCACATGCCTATTGGCCATGTGTAGGTCTTCTTTGGGAGAAATGTCTTTCATGTCTTCTGCCCATTTCTTGAGTTGTTTGTTTTTCTGGGTGTTCGGTTTGATAAGTTATTTATTGATCTTGGATACTAGCCCTTTATCTGATATGTAATTTGCAAATGTCTTCTCCCATTCTGTAGGTTGCCTTTTAGTTTTTATGACTGTTTGGTTTGTTTGTTTTTTGTTTTTGTTTTGTTGTGCAGAAGCTTTCTTTTTATCTTAACAAAATTCCAATAGATCATTTTTGCTTTTGTTTCCCTTTCCTTTAGAGATGAAATGTCTTACAAAAAGTTGCTATGGCAGAGGTCAAAAAGGTTGCTGCCTGTGCCTAGGATTTTGATGGATTCTTATCTTACATTTAGGTCTTTCATCCATTTTGAGTTAATTTTTGTGTATGGTATAAGAGAATGGTCTAGTTTCATTCTTCTGCACTTTGCTGTCCAGTTTTCCCAAGACCTTTATTGAAAAGACTATCTTTTTTCCATTGGATACTCTTTCCTGTTTTGTCAAAGATTAGTTGACCACAGAGTTGAGAGTCCATTTCAGGGTTCTCTATTATGTTCCACTTATCTATGCCTGTTTTTGTGCCAGTACCATGCTGTCTTGTGGATCATAGCTTTGTAATATAGCTTGAAAAGCATTGCGATGCACTCAGCTTTGGTTTTCTTTTTCAACATTCCTCTGGCTATTCAGAGTTTCTTCTGGTTCCATACAAATCTTAGGATTATTTGTTCCAACTCTGTGAAAAATGTCCATAGTATTTTGATAGGGATTGCATTGAATATGTAGATTGCTCTGGGTAGCATAGACATTTTCACAGTATTTATTCTTCAAATCCATGAGCATGGAATGTTTTTCCATCTCCCTGCTATTTTTAAAGCCAGCAATGGAGAACATCTCTTGCATCAAATCATGCTTATGATTCTCATGTCTAACCTTTTCTGTTTCTGACTGGTACTCTCAAATTTAAAGGACTTCTTTTATTAAGTAGGGCTGCCTATTTACATTTCTTAAAGTCTACTGTTCCTTATAAAATAACTGAACCTTGGAATCAAAATCTATCATATTCATATTCTTGGGGACTATGCAGAATTTGTACACTTAAAGATTGAGATATTCATGGCCATTTTAGAATTATTCTTACCACCATATGCTTAGTGATTGTAACTACTTCTTTTATATTTTGAGAGGAGTGTTAAAGTATATATGAAATGGATATGAAATGAAATAGGTATTTTATATATAATGCATGTTTCCACAGACTGTGTATATTGGGGCTTGGTTTATTTTTTTAAGATGACAATAGCTATCTCTTAACTTGTATGTTTAGACAGTTCACATTCAAAGTCATTATTAATATGTTTGAATTAAATCTTAGGTTCAAAAAGAATTTGTTGTTTTTTCTTTCTACTTCATCCTGGGTTATTTGAATACTTTTTTTTATTACAATTCATCTCCTTTCTTTCCTTATTTATTATACATCTATTTAAAATAAACTCTTTCATTGTTCACTTAGGGATTATAGCATACATTTTAATTAACATATCCACTTTAACACTTTAAACTAACATTATACCACTTCACAGGTAATGTAAGGACTTTACACTGTATATTCATAATTCTGTCTACCTTGGTGCAGTTGTTATTTTTTTTAACTTTCATCTATGTTATAAAATTCACACAATACCTTCTTAGAGTATTGCTTACAGTATGCAGAAAAGCCCATTTCTCTATTAAATCAATTAAAAATAGAAGAATGAATTTTATACTCATTTTACATTAACTTATTCTTTTCTCAATGCTCATTGCTTTAAATTATGGACTAAATTTCTGATCAGTGTCATAATAAGTATCCTTTAACCTTGACATAAGAGTAGATCAATAAAAAAGCAAGTATTTATCATTATTTTAAGGATAGTTTTTTGATTATAGAATTCTGGATTAACAAGTTATTTGTTGTTCTGTTTTGTTTTGTTTTGGTTTGGTTTCTTTGTTTATTTTTCCTTTAACACATTAAAGATGTACCTCCATCATCCCCAGCTTGCATGGGTTTTCATGAGAATTTGTTATAATTCTTATCTTTGTTCCTTTTGCAATAAGTATTTTTACTCTATCAGTTCTCAAGATTTTCTGTTTGTGACTTCTAGCAGTTTGAATTTGATACAGCTAATATTTTTTTTTTCAGTGTGATAGTTTGCTCACCTTTGTTTCATTTTGGTTTTTATCTTCTTGATATTCTCTAAGCTAGTTCAATTTCTGGTTTACTGATTATAATTAATTTTGGTAAATCTTTGGATGTTATTTTTCAGCAATTAATTTTCCTCATTCTCTTTCTTGCCCCACTTTCTGGCTGTTACTATACATCTGTTTTAACATCTGGCATTGTCCCATACCTCTTGGGGGCTATGTTATTATAGTATCTTAAGTCTTCTATCTCATTGTGATATAATTTGGGTTATTTTTATTGACCTACCTTCAAGTTCACTAATTCTTTCCTTAACGGATGAATCTAGTGATAATCACATTGAAGAAATTTTTTCAGTGTTATAATATCAATGTTAGGTTTAAATGTCTTCTCCTGTTGTTTTAACAAGATGAACAAGATGAACTCATGCTTTAGTTCCAAGATGAGTCGTCTTCTTCTAATTGTTTCATGTTTTGAGTGAATTTGTTATGACCTTATTTCTGTGCTTCCTGGTTTGTTGAAAGCTGGACATCTTATTAGGATCATAGGTATTTGGAGGAGAACACACTTTTCCTTCTGCTAGCCGTTCAATGTAAATCTTTGTGTTAATCAAGTTAGAAACTTGGTTGGATTTTATATTTAATGTTGCTGTGATTGTCTTCAGTCTATTACATATTTCCAAGTCCTCTAGTGCAGTGAATCTCAACTGGGGAAGAATTCTGTCCACCCCCCCTCCAACCCCAACCCCACACACATGCCCAGGGTACATTGGCAATGTGTGGAGACACTTTTGATTTTACTCTGGGTTTGCGGGTGCTATTAACATCTAGTAAGAGGAGGCCAGGAATGCTGTTCAACATCCTGTAATCCACAAGACATCCCCCCTCCCACATACACACAGCAAAGAATTATTCAGCTCAAAATACCAGTAGTGCTGAGGGTGAGAAACCTTGCACTGATAAGAACTTGTGTTTAGGCTGTGGGTTTGTTTTCCCAACATTATTTCCTCAGTATCTGCCCTCTTTTCCTTTGGTTTTTGTCTTAGCTATGCTCCAGAAAGAATCTGTCTCTTGTAGTTTTCTTGAACTATATTCAACTGTTGTTATGCATGTTAGCTTGCCTAGGAAAGCTAGAAAGCTAGAAAGAAGACCTTTTCTGATGTCCTGATTATGTTTTGGTCTTACTAAGTCACTCTGCCCTGGATCATAGAGATACTAAAGACTTCACAATTACCCTTGAACCTCCTCTAGAGATTGTGCTTGCTTTGTTTGCTTGTTTGTTTTTCTTTTCTTTTTCTGTAACTACAGAAAACTGTTACTTTCTGTAACTACTACAATGAGAAATATACCCTAAGACAGGAGATTTTGTTGCTCTACTGTGTTTATTAAGATATTTGTTCTTTAGGAGAGGCAGAGTGGATGAGTTTAGTTGACAGTGGTTACTGTCCTCCTAACTGTGCCTGCCCTGCAGGAGCTTCTACTTAGCATTTTCCCTATATTCTCTGTGAGACCTCGTTGGATTTATGGGAAAAAAAAAAGTGTGCAAAATAGTGCAACTTACCTTCTACCTATATCTTTGGTGCCCATTACTTTATACTTTCATACTAGCTCACATTCAGCCTTTAGCATTTTTTTTTTACTATTAACTATAACTTGTTACCTATTTTTATATCATCTAATGTTTTTTCCCAAGCCAGTGAATGAACAGGTCTTTTTCACCTGGTAAGAGTCCCTCTTACTCCAAATTTCAGTTTACTTAGTTATCCTGTAATCTCAGTTCT
Source organism: Canis aureus (assembly GCF_053574225.1). Classification (NCBI taxonomy): domain Eukaryota; kingdom Metazoa; phylum Chordata; class Mammalia; order Carnivora; family Canidae; genus Canis; species Canis aureus. The sequence goes on from NC_135616.1 coordinate 29,757,410, forward strand.
TGATAGGCTAAAAAAAACTTATGAATGTGCAAGTTGTCCAGTCTTTATTTTTGCTTACAAAATAGAAGTACTGCTTTTTCCAGCTCTTTACATTTCTAACTGAAACTGGAAATCTGTGTCACCAACTTTTTATAGGACTGTACTTTGATATACTATAAGTATCTCAACCTTACATGATTCAACCACACTTTGTTATCTACAATTTTTCTTCCCTCAGTTTCCTTATTACTTACATGATGCCTATTTGTGCCACCCAGTCTCACAAACCAAAAATCTATAAAACTTCCTTGCTTAACATGGTATCTCATTCTCTAAAAGACAAGGATGCTTATCTAATGGTAAATGTTGAAGAAAACAGGGAGAGAAGAAACGTTCAAGTGTCTTTTTTGCATCAGTTTTTGTACTGATGCTTTGACCAAAAAAATCCCTACACCAAATCACAGAATCAGAGTAGGAGGGTACTACCAAAGGATGTGCATACCGAGAGGTACAAGAATGAGACCCATTAGTGCAATAACCCTATCATCCACATTAAATTTTGAAAAGCACTGATCTTATTGGACCTCCTACTTGTTTTTGGAAGTTCTACATTGTGATCTATATTGATTATCCATGCAGTGAGTATAAAACCATAAATACTACATTAGTGCTATTTGTAAGAAAAACTTACAAGTATGATATGAGTCTCTCCAGGCATTCCTGGAGGTTTACTTGAGTCAGACCCACCATGATACACCGTGAGTTATACTGCAGAATAGAGACCATGGTCTCCTGATGTATTTTGTATTCACAGAGACTTTACAAGGGGACAGTTCTCTTTGATGTTCCAGCTCATCATTGACTACCCAGGGAAGATCTACCACTACTACAAACTAAATTAGAAACATGGTATCTATTAACTTCATTCTTCCTCTGAAATTGAAACAATGGGAATTTTAATATTCTATTAAATGAAGGAAGGGTCAAGCTAGGTATCGAAAGAAACTATGAGGTAGGACTAAAATTCTTCTGTGAGCAAAATATAAATAATTTGAGTTTGTCTTATTTGTATGATGCCTTTAGGTCTTAATTTCTTGAGTCACATGTTGTCATCATTTCAACTTCTTTTTCTTTTAATGGTTAGGTGTAGAAAGTATGATTAAATGCATCTGAACAAAGACATTGATATATGTGCATGTGTGTGTGTGTGTTTCTATTAGCATTCTGATCTCATCATGGCTTATGGGATCCTAAATCTCTCTATTCACTGAGTCATATCAATTTTCCAAGTCAAATAGATTTTGGTAGAAGTGCTGAATCTAAGCCAGCAAATAAACTATTAAGTAGAATGGACCTCTGTATTATTGGAGAGGTTGGATTAGAAATTCTATTTCTGCGACCTCCAAGTTTATATAATTTCTCAAATTTTATTTTTTTCTCTTTTCCTTTATATGGCATGGTACAAGAGAAAAACAAAGTTCCTTAGGAGAAGCTTGGGTTTCTGTTCTCAAAATATCCTATACCCTGTGACAGTATGCAAAAAAAAATCATTTTTTTGGTAAACTATAGTTCCACTCCTCGGTATTAAGGGAAATACCAATATCTTGTGATGATGAAATGAGATAATGCATGTAAAATAGTAATTTTTAAATAATAATGATTGAACAAGTTCAAGACACTATTATTATTTATCACAGACCCTATGTATATATTTCTTAACATTGCAGGAACTCTGAAGTTAAGATTAAGATGTATTGGAGTTTAAGTAGCAGTGCTTCCCACCCCTCTTCTTGGTATAGCGTGAAATAATAATGCACCTTGCAATTAGTAGTATCTTTGAATCATTGAAAAGAATATGTATTTATTAGGGTCACATGAGTGGCTTAATTGATTAAGTGTCTGACTGTTGGTTTTGGCTCAGGTCATGATCTCAGGGTCGTGGACTGAGCCCCAAGTTGGGCTCAGAGCTCAGCACAGAGTCTGCTTAAGACTCTCCCTCCCTTTTCCTTGGCCCCTACCCCTACTTGTCCATACAGGAGCATGCCCTCTAAATAAATTACTAATAAAATCTTTAAAAAGATATATTTCTTACGAATTCTGGTATTTCAATGTGCAGTTTCTCATGAAAGAAGTGTATAAAAACTGAATGAAAAAGTATTCCTATTTAGAAACCATAGGATAAGAAGCCAAAAAAAAAAAAAAAATTGAAATGAGCACATAACATGTAAGTACAGCCAGTCTCATTTCTTGGCAAGTACAGTACGATTCAATACATTTAATAGCATGAAATAAAATGAGAGGTTGACATTCTTACTTTGCCTTAAGATACTAAGCATCACATGCTAATATGTCCTTTAAATATAAATATACTTATAATATTATAATTCTCAACATTTTTGCATTAATTTATTTTTTATTCTCATCAGGACCCAATTATATATGCAGAGGAAGTGTATATTACCCCTTTCACAGATAGTGAAACTGAGGCTCCCCAAAATGAAATTATGACACTTAGTTTATAGTGTATTAACATGAGTTTAGAATCTGAAGTAGGATTTGATTCCTAAACCCATTTTCTTTCCACTGAACCTGGCATAATTTTTTCCTACTAGACTCCAGAGGCACTGAAAGCTTTAATCAGAGGCTTTTTGACTTTGCTTCTGAGTAATAACCCAAAGTTCAAAGAAAAAGAAGAAACAATAATGCTTCATGTAAGTGGAAATTTGCAACTCTCTTCCTTATTTGCCTTTTTTACCCCTTGGTCTTTCCTTTATATTGGAATTCATTAAAGTCCTTGCATCCTGTTAAGGCAGTCAGCATCCTTCAATAATCTATAACTATTGATTCTGTATCAGTTATTGGCCCATGGCCATAGCATTGGCAAAAATACCCAGAACAAAGTGTGCTGCTATTTAATAGAGTGTTCACTTTAATCAGACTGTGTACTGTGTGTTTTATAATGTTAACCTCATTTTACCCATCCAAAGATCAAGTGTCAGACTAGATTTCAACCCCCGTCTACATGTCTGGAAAGACAGCTATTTCTATTGCACAATACTGCTTCTAATTAGAATAATAAGAAAGTACAAACAAAAAGTACACTTCATAGATGTTTGAGTCATGGAGAGATAAGATTGTTTCATGAACAATACATTATAAAATTGATTATCTATAACCAAGTTATTCTCAAATCAAATAAGAATTAATGTAAATGTAGTATTCCGCAAACTCTCTCTAGGCAATATCATTTGCTTTTGTGGCTTCAACCACTGTATAGATGAAACAGCTTAAAATTTATATTTTGGCTAAACTTTAAGATCCTGATACTTCTCCAGTTAGATTCCCACCAATATCCCAAATAAAATGCATCCTCCTCAGTGCTGTGAATGATACTACATTCAGAATTTCCTAAGCCAGCCACCAAAAACTCACCCTCCCTGGCCTGCCTTGCCCTCCCCTTATGCTTGGTCATTGTGTTTTCAAATTCCCCTATTGAATCTGTCTCCTTTGCCCAACCCCTTGGCTCCTTCCTAGTTTCAACTCCTCCTGATTTCCTCCTGAGTTACTGAAATCTAACTGCTCCTCATGCCTTCTTTATGCCTTCCTTTGTGTGATCTGTTGTCCACTTACAGATCCATGCTTGTTTCTCTTCAATGCCTATGATTCTGTCACTACACCGATTAAAATTGTCATTGAATATTAGCAAAGAAACTTAAGCAATTAGCAGGGCCCATGAAACCCCTGAATATGCCTCTCTTGAATTTTGTTCCTTAAATTCCATCAATACACTTGCCCATCATGCTCTCGGCATTTTGAAATACAGTGTAGATAGGCGTTACGCAAAATATGACACTCAAAATGCAGCACACTTAGCAACAATTGATGCATTGCCAAAATCTCCTCTGAAAATTGCCATGAAGTACAACATTCATATTTTATGTACACTGTATTTATCTCCACAAATCCAGTGCAGCCAGATTTCCCTCAATAGTTGAAACAAATCTTTTGTTGACTTTTGCTGCACATGTATTTTGATTGCATATACATTAAATGTGTTTATGATGTGACTCCCATGTGCTGCCCTTCTATGAATACACAGGCATTTTCTTTCTGTTTTGTGGACAAATGTTTACTTGACTTTCAAAACACAATCCTGCGTCCATGTCATCAGATTTCCCTGTTCATCCCTTCTGTCGACTGTGAGTTAGGTTTCCTTCTTTTGTGATTCCATAATTTAGGTAATCATCATTATTTGTTTCTCACACTTGTGTAACGTTATGTTTGTTTAGATTTCTAAAAGAGTATGAGCCAAACCAAAGGCAGGATTCTAGTTTTATTTGTCTTTAAACTTTGTTCTTAGTATACTGCCAAGGATGTAGTGGGTAATCAGTAAATATTTATTTCATAAATGAGTAAATAGTAAATATTATTATATATGTTTTACTGTTCCACGTGGTCATAAAGAATCAGATGTTTAGGTGAGACTCTCAATGGGTATATTTTCTGTGTCTAATTGTAGAAAGAAAAGGGATAGAAAAGAAATCTGTCTTAAAAATAAGGTCACTTTAAGGTAAAGGCTTGTGTGGATTTATCCTTATTTACAACCTGTAAGTATCCATCAGGAGAGAACAGATATGAAACCATGTCTAACATTGCTCAGGATCATCCCCTGGGTCCATTTAATGTGTTTAGTTTGGCCAGGATATCAGAAAACAATTCAGGTGAGAATATCACTGTTCTTGATATTACCTGTAAGTAACACTCTGCCTTACCGCCCAGTCCCAGCCCTCACAGATGAAAACATGTCCAGCTCCAAGTTCTGTTCCTATGCTTCTTGCAAGAATTTTTATCCCTGAATTGATAGAATTTAACGTCAACTTAGCTTTTCTAGAGCCACCTTTTTAATCTAGTACTCTAGCATTTACTGTGGGCTGTATTTCATTCCTTCAGTTCAGTATTCTTTTTAAAAAACTTATGTTCTTCCTGTTTTTGTCCCCTCACATAATGCCAATAATTTTGTGTTCAGCCTAATGATCCTGTAGTAATAAAATTAACAATGTTTATGACAATGTCAACTCAGTTTTAAAAAGTGCAAGCCTTTAAATCGAATGCATGTCTCTACAACATAATAGAAATGTCTGTACACCTTTGATCGTTAGCTTTCAACTTTTCATCTCCAGTTTGAGAGTTGATTTTATCAACTTCCTTTTTTATGATACGCAGTCACTATTGGTCTACGTTTTACTTCCATTGTCTTTTTACCTAATCTTCATTTTCATTCTATTCTCTCTCACTGTTTTATATGTGTGTATGCATATATGTATATATGTATGCATGTATATATATATATGCCTTCCAACTATATACTAATATATATAATATACCTTCCAAATATATACTAATTCTTTATGTATATATTTAATTCATAAAAATTTTTATTTAACTATTGATAGAATTATGTTTCCTATGTTTCTTACTTTTTTACTATTCAACACTATTCAAATTCTGTCCAGGTTGCCAAATATATTTTTAGGGATTTAATGTTAACTGTTCTAATGTATTATGGACTGAATTGTGTCCCCAAATAAACATGTATCTTTTGAAGTCTCCACCCCTAGTATCTCAGAATGTAACCATATTTGGAGAGGGTATTTTTAATTGTGATATAATTGGCATGTATATTAGTTTCAGTTGTACAGTGTAATGAATCAATATATGTACGTATTGTGAGATGATCACCACAATAAGTCTAAGTAACAAACATCACCATACATGGTTACAATTTCTTTTTTCTTCTTGTGATAAGAACTTTTAAGATCTATTCCCTTAGTAACTTTCAATTATACAATACAGAATTATTAATTATGGTCATTAAAAGTCTCTAAAGTGATTAGTAAGTTAAAATGAGACCGTTAGGATGGAGTCCTTATCCAGTATGACTAGTGATCTTATAAGAAGAGGAAGAAATACCAGGGGCATGTAGACACAGAGCTACATGAAGAAGCAGCAAGAGGGTGGCTGTTTGCAATCCAAGGAGAGAGACCTTGGAGAAACCAACCCTGCTGGCACTTTGAACTTCTAGGTTCCAGAATTGTGAGACAGTAAAGTTCTGTTTAAGCCACTCAGTGTGTGATGTTTTGTTGTGGCAGCTCTAGGAAATAGAAACATGTGATATTTCATTATATGTATGGATTCTACGTATATATATGCACACAAACACCTATCTAATGGTACTCATATCTCCTCTTCTGCTCTAATAATAATAGTCACTCCAATTGTAACCAACTCCATGTAACCACAAGTTGTGTTGTAATAAATTCATATACAGCCTCCCTGCAGGGGATTTTCTAGGGCATACTTCCAGGAAATGAAAAGCAGAATGCTGAGTACCCGCAATCTATATTTCACTAAGCATGGCTGGTTGACTAACTTAAATGGAAGCATGTTATTCTCCTACCAGCAGCACATGAGATTCCCTTTCGCTCTAGAAGAAGGCCAAATGATATCATCTGGGGACCCAATGTAGAACAATCTGAAGGATGTCAAATAGTTTTTTGATTTTGTTTGTTTTCCCTTCTTTTTTCTGATTCATTTGCAGCTGTTCATTTTATTTTTCACATATGGATGCTTTGTTGAGTTTATGCATTGGAAATACCTTCTTTCAGTCTACCAATTGTATGTTGATTCTGAATATTTTATCCACTAAATCCAATATGTCTAATATAGTTAAATCCATTGAATTTTTCACTCATGGTTTATGATCTGATTTATGTCTTTATCTACCCCCGAATTAGAGATACTATACCATTTTTTAATTATATTTTGAATTTTATCTTTTACATATAGGACTTAATTAAACTGAATTTGAGCTTAATAAAAAAGGAGAAATCCATATTGATTTTTACACATACATCATGACAGTAATTCCAACGACACCCATTAAACATCCCAGTGCGTACATATACACATACATACACACATACCACATTTTCTCTTTGATTCTATAACTGATGAATCATTTTTGCACTGTCTGCTCTTTTACAGTAGCTTTGTATATTATCTTAATATTGATAGGATAGAATAAAGTCTACTTTCATTCTCATCTATTTTAAAATTGGCTTAGCTATTCATGGACCTTTTTCTTTCACATAAAGTTAGTATAAGTTTCTCAAATTCTTCAAAAGTCAGTTGTAATTTCTTTTGAGAAGTATTAAATTTATACATTAATATCTTTATGATCTTAAGTTATCATTTCTAAGTCTTATTTATTCATGTCTTTTACATCCTTTAATGTATTTTAATATGTTCCCCATAAAAAGTCTATGCATTATTTGTTAACTATTTTCAGCAACTTTATTTTCTATTATATTATCTATCTAGTTAGCTATTCCTTGTGTAGATACATTCTATACCCTTTTGCAAATTGATCTTGAAATCAACTACCTTAATATAGGTTTTTCTTAGTTCTAATAGGTTTTTTATTTCACCATATCTTATAGGTAAATGATATCATTTAAAAATAATGTATTTTTTTCTTTTACAATCATTAATGGATATATATATAAATATATAAACAGTGTATGTATATACACCAAAAATGTATATAAATACACCTCACTATTTTAAAAAGATCTTAAATTTATCCATTCTATCCATCCTATATATGTTTCTGTATGTGTAATATATATGCATATAGATAGATAAATACTTATATATAGAGAGATAGATCTGTAGATAGCTATATCTGAATCAATATTTATCTATTAAGAGAAAGAGATATAAGTATATACATGGATTTATATAGATAGAAATATAGATTCATGCATGTATATACACATGTACATAGAGATAAATAAATATACATCTTTATAAAGCTAAATAAATATTGATTTTTTATTATTTTATTATATACATGTTTTTAGACTATAATGCATTTCATCTTGGTATATTATTTTTAGTACAAAATTGCATTATTTTAGGGAATATATTATTTAGGAATTTTTGACATACAGGAGTAAAACAAGTTTTTAATCTTCTTTCTCTGAATTATTGTTATCTAATTTTGTAAACAAAGTTATATTAGCCTCACCAAAAGGATGAACAACCCTTTGCTTCTTTGGAAACAACTTGTCTGAGGAAAAAATTATTATTCCTTAAATTGGTAGACTTCAATCCTGGGGCATGGCTTTTACTGAAGAAATGTAATAGATTAAAATTTTAATTTCTTTAATTTTTGATATATCTAAGTTTTATTGTTCCTCCTTCTTTAAAGTTAACATTTTATACTTTCTGACAAATTTATCTAATTTTTCTCAGTATGAAAATGTATTGTCATTATAGTATTTCAATTATCTGTTATTGATGGCATATGAAGAAGTTATTTCACATTTTATTTTGAATTAGTTTCATTTGCATCATTTCTTTTTTTTTTTCCTCTTTATACTTGGCAGCATTGCCTTTAGATTTTCTAAATTAATTTTAATGACTAGTTTGGCTTTGGAAATTATCAGCCTTTTGTTTTCTTCTTTGTTGATTTCTGCCTTTATCTTTATGATCTCCTTTCTTCCTATTCGGTTTTATTTACATTCTCTCTTCCTAAGTCTTTTAGTTTTTTTTTTTTTTTAATTTTAGCTTATTTTCAAATCTTTTTTGTTTATCTGTAACTAAATTTGAGGTGTCCCTATAAGTACTACTGGTTTAGCTATGTTTTCATAGATTTTAACCATTACCAATTTTGTCATTGACTCTAAGATTTTCATAATTTACTTTTTATTTTTTTAAAAGATTCGTTTATTTATTTGAGAGACAGAGTGTGAGCATATGCAAGCAGAGGAAAAGGGAGAGAATCCTCAATCAGACTCCCTCTGAGCCTGGAGCCCGAAGGGTTGCAGGGGTGGAGGGGTGGGGATGCATGAATCCCAAGATCCAGGGATCATGACCTAAGCTAAAATCAAGAGTCTGATGCTCAGTTGACTGAGCCATCCAAGCAAGCGTTCCTCACAATTTAGTTTTAAATTCTTCTTTCACTCACATATTATTTAGTAGTGACATTTCAGTTTAAGTTCATTTACATATTAAATGGTAGATTATGCTTACTAACTAATAATGCCATTGCATGCTGGTTAGAGAACATACTTTAATTTTTGGTATATTTGCTGTATCATTTATGACTGAAGACATGATTGATGTTCATAAATGATCAATGTATTCTTGGGCATAATGAGCAATCTTTTAGGTAAAAATTATATATGTATAAAACATACCTACATAAATACAGTTTGGTAAAATTATATTACTTTGTTCCCAACATATATGCAGAATGTATGTGCTTCTTAACATATTATTCCAATAATGTGTACTTAATGTTTTCTCTTTAATCTATCAGGTTCTAAAAATTTTATGACAAAATAACAAACTAGAATTGCTGATTTGTCTGTTTCCTCTATAACTCTGTCAGATTTTTTTTTTACATTTTTAAGTTATTTTGTTAGATGTTTATATGTTCATAATGATGATGTCATTCTGATTATATTTTTCATATTACTCTATATAGTACCCTTTCATGGTTATATTTTTAATCAAATCTTTTTCATTTTTAATACAAATTAGTGTACTTTGTTGTTTGCTTTTTGTATTTTATTCCAATATATAATTTTTGGTTTTCTATAGTATTTTTTATTTCAAATATTTCTCAGTAATTCTCAAACTTTCAGATTTTTCCTATTAATGCAAATATAGTTCTCTAGCTTTTATTTGGGACCCAGACCTATTTTTATTTAATGGCATTATTGTTATACTAGGACTTATTTCTACCTTCTTATTTATGATAAATATTAAATATGCTTCTTTCTTCTATTTTTTTTTTCACTGAACAAACCAAATTCATTTCTTGAGAGTAACTATTCAATGTTCAAAGCTTCTGTGAGTTTGCTTCAGTTGTTTGTTTCTTTTAATTTTATGAGTATCCAGTATCTCCAGTAGATTTTTCTTTCTACCTAGCTTCTTGGCTTAATTCATATTTGTGTAGCCTTCTCTATCTTCTTATAGATAACGACTATTCAAATTTTTATTTATTCATCCCATTAATTGTACTTTAAATGGCATAGTTATTCAATTCGATGTTATTCTTACCCAGCAATTGCATCTTTCAGCTATCTTAACATGTTCCCTGAATATATCAACTCCAGTGGCTGGAAATACATCTCTTGGGTTCTAGAGTGTGAGGTTTACCATTACACATTTAGCAACACACTCTAGTCTCCTTCTCCTAACATACCACATAATGCTGGCCTTTAGGAAGTTAAGAGTACTCATTTTTCCAAAAAATAAAAGTAAAAATAAGCAAAAATTCCTGCCTTGCAAGAATTGTTATCTGGGGACAAGATAACTCTCAAGAACTAGAATGCATTTCTGAATCTATGGAAATCTGTACCCTAATCCAACCAGGCTCTGAGGACATCCCTGACCTGATCCAAGTTGATGCTCCTCTTTCTAGGCTATTGAGGCAAGTGGTGACACACTAACAGCAGCCTGGGGGGAAGAATTAAGCACAGCTATAAAGCTCTTCCTTTTCTTATTCTTTGACCAGAAGTTTTCATTGATGGACTTCACATTTGTCACCTCCTTTCCTTCCATCTCTCAGTGGCAAGCAACCACCTTACCCTACACACAAATTTCATATTTCCCTTCTCATATCTCAAAATCAACTTTCTTCTGTGCAATTTCAAGGTTGATTTTATTTATTTTTTTTAAGATTTTATTTATTTATTCATGAGAGACACAGAGAGAGAGAGGGAAAGAGAGAGAGACACAGACACAGGCAGAGGGAGAAGCAGGCTCCACGCAGGGAGTCTGACATGGGACTCCATCCCTGGTCAACAGGATCACACCCTGGGCTGAAGGTGGCACTAAACCGCTGAGCCACCCAGGCTGCCCCTCAAGGTTGATTTTAGAGGAAGCCAGCAACTCATGATTTTTTCCTGTTATCAGGAATGTGAGACTGGCAAAAGCTTCTGCAGGAGCCATCATTTCTGTATGAGTGTGTGTGTACGTGTGTGTGTTTCTGTCATAGCTTTCAGCTTTAAGTGTCAATATAAACTTATCTTTGTTGATGTATTTCATGATAACATGAAAACAAATCTAAATGCGTAACATTTTTTTTTTCCTGGCGTATGTGTCAGATTCTTTCTTAACTATGGGTTTTCCTTGATTTTCCCACATGTGCATACCAAATAAAAGTAAAGCAAAATGTAAACATTCTTAGCGTTAGTCTCTCCGAGCAGGATGTAGAGATCTCCCATAATCCCTGCCTTTTGCTAGTTCACAAATAGTTGCATGTACATACTTGATTCTGTGCTGAATTGTATTGTCAGACTATCCTATTAATAATATTATCAAAGTAGCCTATGTAACAAACATTTTAATGTCAGTACATTAGAGTTACTTCAGAAATGAGTCTCTCCTTCATGTGTGATGTAACAATCAATTTTAGTGATGTTATAAATACATTTTATTGTTATATTTTAATTTTATTTGCTTAATTTTAATGATAAATTTAAGGTCCTAAATAAACTTCAAAAGAAGATAATTAATTTCCCTTTAGAATGATTCTCTTTTGTTTCAAAATACAGAAAGATTTTGTAAAATTCTACTACCTCCCGTATATTGAGGAGTTGGTAATATTTTATTGCCAAATAGATCTTATCCCACTTAAGAAAACAAAACAACAACAAAGACACTCATTGTGTGAGAAATTTCAGCATATTACTTTCATTCTGTATTTGTTGCCAGTACATTTGAGTTAGTTAAAAAAATAATTTGTGCTAATACACAACAATATGCTAAATGTGCCAATTTGACTTTTAACCTAGGTTTAAATCTAGATGACAGAAAGTAAAAACAAAGAAACTAAGCATGTTCTACTAATTGTGTATATTTAGGGTCAAAAATAACTCTAGATAGCTGGATTTAGGGCAGCCCGGGTGGCTCAGCCGGTTAGTGCCACCTTCAGCCCAGGGCCTGATCCTGGAGACTGGGGATCAAGTCCCATGTCGGGCTCCCTGCATGGAGCCTGCTTCTCCCTCTGCCTGTGTCTCTGCCTCTCTTTCTCTCTCTCTGTGCCTCTCATGAATAAATAAATAAAATCTTAAAAAAAAAAGATAGGTGGATTTAGGCAGAAAGTTACATCTATATGGAGACAAGGGAAGAAAGGAAGAAGTTTTTGATTGGGGTCATGTCAGAAACAGCCAGTAGAAATTACACAGGTAATAAAATGAGGGAAAGAGTAGGAAAAATGGAAAGTAGAATTAAGATTTTCCATTGCCTCATTTATAATAGCTGAAAGTCAAAAATACCAGTAGAAGCTGATAAGTAGTAGACTTTTAAGCCTATTTAAAAATACAGAGTTAAAGACTAAGAAAAATATTTTATTTACTAAGATTGAGTTGAAAAGGAGAGAATTAGAGTGTGAAGAGAATAAAGCACATTTTGCATTATTTATTCTAAGGAACCAAAGGGTAGTGTCTAAAGAAAGACAAAGCTAAGGGCATTATATTATAGTCACCGCTAGACAGATCTCTCTAAATTTCAAAATAAATTACAGACTCACAATGATAGAATTAAATATCTTTAATTTAATGTATTTAATAATAAAGATATTAAATATCTTTAATAATAAATGTAAGAGGAAAGAACTTTTGTCTTATCAATACATGAAAATAGATATATATATTTTTGTTCTTATACCGTATCTCTTTTAAAGATTTTTTTTTTTAGAATCACTAAGCAAAATGCCAGTTGGCATTGTAGAATAAGAGTCATTCTTAAAGTAAAATTATAAAGAAAATAAAAATAATAATTAAGAATATGAAAGCATAGTTCTGTTTTTAACTTTTTGAGGAAACTCCATACTATTTTCCACAGTGGCTGCACCAGCTAGAATTCCCACATCAATGCAAGAGGGTTCCTTTTCCCCCACATCCTCACCAACACCTATTGTTTCCTGTTTTGTTGACTTTAGCCATTACAACAAGTGTGAGATGATATCTCATTGTAGTTTTGATTTGCATTTCCCTGATGATGAGTGATGTTGAGCATCTTTTCATGTGTTTTTTGGCCGTATGGATGTCTTCTCTGGAGAAATGTCTGTTCATTTCTTTTGCCTGTTTTTAATTGGATTATTTGGTTCTTAGGTGTTGAATTTTATAAATTCTTTATATATTGTGGATACTAACCCTTTATTAGATATGTCATTTGTGAATATCTTAGATATGTCATTGTGAATATCTTCTACCTTTTCGTTCTGTTGTTTGTTTCCTCTCCTGTCCTTATTTTGATGTAGTCCTAGTAGTCTATTTTTGCCTTTATTTTCCTTGCCTCAGGAGACATAACTAGAAAAAATGTTGCTACAGCTGATGTCATAGATATTACTGCCTATGCTTTCTTCTAGGATTTTTATGGTTTAAAAACTCACATATTTAGGTCTTTAACCTATTTTGAATTTATTTTTGCGTATGGTATAAGAAAGCGATCTAGTTTCATTCTTTTGCATGTTGCTATCCAGTTTTCCCAACACTTTGTTGAAGAGACATTGTTTTTCCCATTGGATATTTTTCCCTGCTTTATCAAAGATTAATTCACTATTTAATTGTGGGTTTATTCTGGGCTTTCTATTTTGTTCCATTGGTCTATATGTCTATTTTTGTACCAGTATCATACTATTTTGACTGTATAACTTGAAGTCTGGTATAATAATACCTCTAAAATTGTATAACTTGAAGTCTGGTATAATAATACCTCTAAAAATACCTTTGCTTTTCTTTTCAGAATGCTTTGGCTATTTGAGGTTTTTGAGGTTTTATATAAATTTTAAGATTTTTTTGTTCTAATTCTGTGAAAAATGCTGTTGGTATTTTGACAGAGATTGCATTAAATGTGTAGATTTCTTTGGGTAATATAGACAATTTAACAATACTACCCTATGATCCAGTAACCACACTAAGTATTTATCAAAAAAATACAAAAACACTAATTCACATGGATACATGTACCCCTATGTTTATACCAGCATTGCTTGTGATAGCCAAATTATGGAAGCAACCCAAGTGTCCATTGATAGATTAATGGATAAAGAAGATGTGGTGTATATACAGAATGGAATATTATTTAGCCATAAAAAGAAATGAAATCTTCCTATTTGCAATGACATGGATAGAGCTAGAGAGTATAATGCTCAGTGAAATAAGTCAGTGAGAGAAAGATAAATACCATATAATTTCACCCATATGGGAAAAAGTTAAAAAAAAATTGTGAGAGACAAACCAAGAAACAGACTATGAACTATAAAAAAGACTAATGGTTACCAGAGTGGAGGTACAGATAATCGATTACACAATCAGAAATCAATTACAAAAACTACCAGTGAGAAAGGAGGCTTCTCTTAAACAAGACTTATGCCAATGGGGAAATAAAAACTGAAAAAGAAAACCTATTTATACACAATGATACTGGCCCAAAAAAGTATACAACAGAAGAAAATTTATATACTAATATCAATAATATTTTAAAAATGAAAATAAATTACACAGCTACTTTTTTGTGTATATGTAACTTTATTTTATGGTTTTATATAAAGTATTTGTGCTCAATGCTGCTTGCATACTAGAATCAACTCAGAATGTTTTGAAAAATGTTAATACCTGAAAAGAAAATATGTAAGAAATGTTAACACCTGGTTTCCAATTCTAGAGATTTGGATTCATGTAACTGTACATCAATAAAAATAAAATCCAAGTAAAATAAATTTTAAAAGTATAAACTTTTCTCTCTCCTTCTTTCTTTCTCTTACTCTCTTTTTTTAGAAAAAAAATTTAGGAAAATGTCTCCATTATCTCAAAATAGCTTGCATTTTAAGCAATATTTTAAAAATGGAACAATCCAAAAGAAGAGATAATTTGACATGTATATGAGGATTTTTAAAGTTTTTTTTATAAATGGTAAAAAAAAAATTGACAAAAATGGCCAATAATAGCAGAATGCTTAAGTAAATTATGTATATATTTTCATGTATACATATGCACATATACACATACATAGGAAAATTAAGAGCCCTTTGTACATTGTGAAAAAGGCTCAATATTTTTTATTTTATTTATTTATTTTTGTTTTGTTTTGTTTGGCTCAATATTTTTTAAATGTTCAAAAAATAATACTAAATAAAAATGTAAAAGATATATATTGTAAATCAGCTATAATCCTAATGTTTAAAATCCACATGCATATATTTATACACATAACAGAAGAAAGTAATATCAAAATTAGTTTAGTGTTGATTTGCAGGCAATGGAATGAGTGCTTTAGCAAGCACTCATTCTAATTTAGTTTTTGACTTTGTTTAGTTTCTTGTGTAGTTTTTGACTATTCTCTTTACCCCAAATTTCTCAAATGGCCCTGTATTCAGTCTGTTTTCTGAAAACTATGGACATTAGAGAGTGTGAGCTGTTCCACACGTTGTGAAGCAGTTCCACTTTGGCTCCACCTAGCCAGTCATGATGCTATATGATTAGATAAAACCAAATTCTGCCTAGATACAGTGGATTCTCATATCCATGAATTTGAGCCTCCGCTCTGCCAAGTGGGCAGTAAATTGTTATGTAGAAGACAGCCTGAAAGGAAGTGTGTTCCACTAGATAGAATTAAACACTGTAATGACAGGAACATGAATTATGTTCATAAGGTAGTAACTTACTTTCTGTTCAACTTTGAAAAAGTAATTTAACTTATGTGTTTCAGTTCCCATTAAATTGATGGTAATAATCTTTCTTTGTTAACAAAGTGCTTTGAAATCACTGTGTGACAAGTAATATATTACCAGAAAGTATTCTTATTTCACTCTGCATTGTAACCTCTCAGGAAAAGGATCTATGCATCATTGTGAGTATTTCAATGTACAATGTTGGAAAAATGAGGATATGATTGAGAATGATATAGAAAATACTATAATGCTCTTCTGTAAGTCAGCGTTATGAACTCACCTTGAATGTTGAATTGACTAATAGTACGTTTACATCAATGAAATGACAAATGTAAGGAAGTTTCAGAGAAAGCACAGTGGCACCCTATTTGTGAAGGAGGCAGGGAAAAATAGAGGATAATAGAACTTAGTACGCAAAAATAGGACTATATTTCAAAATAGGCAACAGAATTGCAGGGAATACATATAACTGAAGGGAAAGAAGGCTATTTCTATCCTGTGAAGACTTGGAAGTTTGATTGAGGAACTTTCAGTGTAAATAAATGGAAGTGCCATTTTACCAAGTTAGTTCCCATCTCTTGAAACTTATTGTTCAAAAAAAAAAAAAAAACTTATTGTTCCCATCTCTTGAAAAAGGAGAAAAAAATGTAAATTGTAAAGAAAGCTTAAAATATAGAGGTGTACACAAATATGTCTAACTCTGTATTTGAGTTGCTAGTGATACAGACTTCTCTCTTTGGCATGAAAGTCAATGGAGAAGAGTCATGTTTTATATCAAGTCATTAATTGCTTTGATATGTTCTTGGTAGAAATAAAAGCCCTGGATCCAGAAGAACTATAAAACTGAGCAGAAGCACTCTTGAATTAACTACATATCCCTATTGCTCCACTGGGGACTTATGAAAGTTAATAAATATTTATTCATCAAATGTGATAACATAGGACAAACAATACAAGATACCTTATCTGCAAAAGATCTGTAAAGCCTAAAATACTATATAAGTATTTCTGTACTCTTGCACAACCTCTTTTGGAAATCCAAAGATCACATTTTTTTATTTCGAAGATCATGTTCTTTTCCTTGGTTTGGTATGGGAGCTGCACCTAACATTATGAATCTAAAACATCTGTCCCACTACAGTTCTCAAAAACTTAGGAAATAGCCTTTCCTTCTCATTCGTTTGGTGTAGCATATTGTGTGACATAGTGTCACAATGAATTCTGATAGATTTGACTTCAAGTTCAACCCACCATTTACTATTCTGATCAAATTTCTGATTAATTTTCAGAATTTTTCTAAGATCCTGTTATATCAAATATAACATGAAAATAAGACACCAAACTTCAAGTCTGCTTGGAGAAGTAAATAAGGTGATATATGTATAAATGGCTAACAAAGTTGGAGACATTTAAGATCTGTCAATAAGTATCACATTTATTAACAAATAGGGGATTTAGTGGTTTATCTTTGAATAGTGTGCAGCTAATTACAGAATTGTCTAAGCAGCATGTTCCCTCATATGTATCATCAGGATAATAATAGCAAATTCATATATTTCTGAGATTATTGTAAATAAATTAGGGATCATCAATAACATTTATTACCACCTTTCTTCCTGCCCACATTCTTCACTAGTTGTACCAGTAAAGACAACAGCACCACGTTAAACATTTACAGATTGAATTAGTCACCAACTGCTTAGTGCTCAATCTGTTTTGCTTATTTTAATGTCTGAAATAATAAGACTTGGCAATTTTACACAAGTAAATTACATGAACCATTTAATGCTGATATAGTCATTAGTGGTCAACTTTTGTATAATAAGGTATACTGAACTCTCATATACCCTCAACATTGTGTTTTTATCTTTTATATGTCTATGGTTGAAGGAATAAAAACAACAATTTTGAAATACTTCCAGTTTCTGGTTCTGCATGTAAGGAGCTTGAATGTCACCATTCTGTTCTAACAACAAATAAAAAGCTGAACAGATGGGAAAATCAACCACTTTTCTTGGATCTGTAAGAGAGAAGAGGACATAGAGCCAACTGCTACTCCAGAGCTTGGGGAGACAGACGGGCAAATACAGGTCATCATAGCGTCCCAGAGCAGAGACTCACAGTGGAAACTGCCATAGGGACCAGCGCCAGCATGGGAAAACCTAAAATATAATTGATGAATTGCTGGAGGGTCAGTGTGGACACAACTAAGATTTAAAAACACCAGGAAAACCCAGTCATAGGGAGGTCCCCACAATCTTGTGAGATTTGTTTCCAGAATCTCAACCAGTTTCCCTGGTAAATATTGGAGAAAAGTCTCTTGATTCTTCTGGCAGAGGGAGGAAGAAGAGAACCATTTTGAAATTCTCCAGAACATTGTGTTCTTCTTAACAAGGCCTGCCTTCAGAGGAAACTAGTTAACCAGAGCCTAACTTGCCTGGGTGTTATCAGAACCTAACTGATATGGGGGAAGGGAAATACCCAACTCTAACCAGCTCTAGCCTCCCACATGGAAAGAGGGAAATACTGAATTTGAGCCTATTCCAGTAATTCTGTTACACCTAAGGGGGGAGGAAAAAAATAACCTGATAAGCAATTGTGAGGGACACCTGGATGGCTCAGTGGTTGAGCATCTGCCTTCGGCTCAGGTCACGATCCAGGGGTCCTGGGATTGAGTCCCACGTCGGGCTCCCCACAAGGAGCTTGCTTCTCCTTCTGCCTGTGTTTCTGCCTCTCTCTGTATCTCATGAATAAATAAATAAATAAATCTTAAAAAAAAAAAAAAAAAAACCTCCGTTGTGAACATTGCAGTCCAGAGGGATAGGCTCATTAAAATATTGAGACCAACTGTAACCACCACATTACTAAAGGACTATTTACAACAGTTATGTTTAACAGGGACACTATGTCTAGCTATCAAGAAAAATTACAAGTCATGCCAAAAGGCAAAAAACACAATTAGAAAAGACAGAACAAACATCAGAACCAGACATTCAGGGATATTAGAATTATCAGCCAGGTATGCTAAGGGCTCTAATGGATAAAGTAGACAGCATGCAAGAACAGATGGGCAGTGTAAGCAGATAGCTGGAAATCCTAAGAAAAGAAAACAAAAAAGAAATGCTAGAGATAAAACAACAACAACAACAACAACACAGTAACAGAAATGAAGTATGATTTTAATGAACTTATTAGCAAGAATACAGCTGAAGAAGTAATCTCTGAGATAGAAGATATATCAGTAGAATTCTTGAAAACTGAAAAACAAAGAGAACAAAGACTGAAAAATACAGGATAATATCCAAGGACTATGGGACAACTGCAAAAGTTGTGACATATGTGTAAACAGGGAAGCCAGAGGAGAAGAAAGAGAAAAAGGAACAAAAAAAAAAATATTTGAAACAAGAATGACTGATAATTTCCCTAAATTAATGTCAGACACCAAGCTAGATCCAGGAAACTAAGAGAACACTAAGGTAGATGAAAGCAAAAACTAAAAGCAAATAAACAAAATCCCATAACTGGCACATCACTTCCAAACTACAGACATTTGAGGAAAAGGAAAAAAATCCTGAAAGAAACCAGAGGGAAAAATACCTTACCTATGGCAGAGCAAAGATAAAAATTATATCTGACTTTTCAGAAACCATGTGAGCAAGAAGAGATTGGAGTGGAATATTTGAAGTGTTGAGAAGGAGTAAACACCAGTCTAGAATCCTGAACTTTGCAAAATATTCTTTCAAAAATAAAAGAGAAATAGACTTTCTTAGACAAACAAAAATTGAGGGAATTTGTTGCCAGTATACCTTCCTCACAAGAAATATTAAAAGATCTTTAGAAGGAAGGAAAATTATAAAGCTCAAAAACAAAGATCTATATAAAATAAGGAAGAGCATAGGAAGAAGAAATGAAAGTTCAAAAAAACCTTTTATTTTTCTTATTCTTAATTGATCTATCTCATAATAGTTTATTCAAAATAATAATGCCAACAGTATATTAGATCTTATGCTTATATAAGTGAAATGCGTAACAACAATGATATAAGGGATAAGAGGGAGGAATTAGGGTAATTTTGTTTTGATAAAGTATTCATACTACCTGTGAAGTAATATAGGTTTCTTTGAAAGTGAACTTGGATTAGCTGTAAATGTCTATGACAAACTCTAGAGAAACCACTGAAAAATGTTGAAAAAGAAGGGTAAATGATATGCTAAGAAAGGATAGAAAAAGAAATCATAAAAAAATGTTCAATTAAATCCACAGAAGGCAGAAAAAGAGAGAAAGAAAAAAATAAAACCAAGTAACCAGGCTAACAAACAGAAAACAGTAACAGTTTTTTTTAAATATTTTATTTATTTATTCATAGAGACACAGCTAGAGAGAGAGAGGCAGAGACACAGGCAGAGGGAGAAGCAGCCTCCATGCAGGGAGCCCGATGTGGGACTCGATCCCGGATCTCCAGAATCACGCCCTGGGCTGCAGGCGGCACCAAACCGCTGCGCCACCGGGGCTGCCCAGTAACAGTTTTTTTTTTTGTTGTTGTTGTTTTAAAAGATCTTATTTATTTATTTTTTCATGAGACAGAGAGAGAGAGAGAGAGAGAGAGAGAGAGGTAGACATAGGCAGAGGGAGAAGCAGGCTCCATGCAGGAAGCCCGATGTGGGACTCAATCCCGGGACTTTTGAGATCATGCCCTGGCCAGAGGCAGGCGCTCAATTGCTGAGCCACCCAGGCATCCCCCCTCCTCTTTTTTTAAGAAAATAAATTATTAGGTAATTAATTGGTTTACAACTGTACTAGAAAAATACTTTGTGATAAAATGAGAATCTTTTCCAGTCAGTCAAGATAATCCAGATTTGGCTATGGTGTATGCTGGAGCTGGCTCTTATCTTCCCAACCTTGTGTTCAGTGAATGATGTCTTGTTAGTAGCTTGAAATCCGTCACAGCAGTGGTATTTATACCGCAGAAATAAGAGGTTCTCTTTCCATTTTGAAGACCTGTTAAATATTTCCCAGTATACTATTATTATTCCTTTAAAATACAATTGAATTCTTTGTTCATAAGAATCTTATTTTGTATAAATATGGTAGATATTAACCCAACTACATCAATAATTAATTTGAACATCAGTGGTCTAAATGCACTAGTAAAAAGGCAAAGGTTGTTCAAACGGATCAAAAAATAAAACACACCTTAACCGATTTTAAAAGAATAGAAATCATACCATACCTATTCTAAGATCTCAATAGAATTAAGCTAAAATTCAGTAACAGAAAGATAAGTGGAAAATTCCCCAATACAGGGAGATTAAAAACATACAACAATAAGAACACATACAACCCAGTTAAAAAAAGTTGGCCAAATAACAAACACCTGACCAAAGAATATCTACAAATGACAGAAATATGTGTGAAAGATGCCCCAAATCATATGTCATCAGGGAAATGCATATTAAACAGTGCGATAACACTGCTCATCCATTAAAATGCCTGAAATCTGGAACGCTGGCAACACCAAATGCAGGCCTGTTTGTGGAACAATAAAAACTCTTACTCATTACTGGTTAGAATGCAGAAAGGTACAGCCACTTTGAAAGTGTAAGTAACATTTTGTTATAAAACTAAGCGCATACTTATTGTACAATTTAGCAATTGCACTCCTTGGTATTTACCCAAGGGAGCTGAAAATTGATATCTACATAAAAACCTGCACATGGATGTTTTTCACAGCTTTATTCACGAATGCCAAAACTTGGAAGCAACCAATATGTTCTTCAATAGACTAATAGATAAACTCTAGTACATCTAGACAAAGAAATATTACTCAGCACTAAAAAGAAATGAGCTGTTGAGCCACAAAAAAGACATGAGGAAACTTGAATGAATATTACTATGTGAAAGAAGCTAATCTGAAACTGTTACATGCTGTATTATTCAACTACCTGATATTCTGGAAAATGCAAACTTCGGAGATAGTAAAAAGATTAGTCATTACCAATGGTTGGTAGTGATGAATAGGTGGAGCATGGAGGATTTTATTTTATTTATTTTTTTATGTTTTTTGAGCGTGGAGGATTTTTAGAGCTTGAAAATACTCTGTATAAAACTATAATGCTGGTGCTTGTCATTCTACATTTGTCCATACCCATAGAATGTACAACACCTAGAGTAGACCATAATGTAAACTATGGACTTTGGGTATTATGATGTGTCAATGCAAGTTCATTGGTTGAAATAAATATATGACTCTGGTGGGGGATCTTGATAATGAGGATGTTTTACATGTGTGAAACTGGAGATATATGGGAAATACCTGTCTTCTTCAATTTTTCTGTGAACCTGAGACTGTTCTTTAAATTGTCTTATTAAATATTTCAACAAATTATGTGTAATGAGCATAAGTTTGCTTTTAAAACTGTAGGCAAACTATTTTGGCTGCAACACAGGTATTAATTGATTATCAAAATACCAAGTTATTTTAGGTCCATCTGGATTTGGTGTAAGGTTGAAAAAAAAAAACCTTGGATGTCACAGAAAAGTTTGAAGAAATTTTCAGAAATCTTTTAGATTTAACTATAAATTGTTTTAAATTAGAAAGCTATTTTAATATCATAGGGTGCTGCATTTTGAAATTCCAACAATTCTTCCTGGAGCATCCAATTCAGATCTCTGTTTGAAAAATAAACACCAAATTGTTACGGAATGGAAAATGTTCTTTAAGAGAGATAAGGAGATAGAGTTTTTACTAATTCCAAGCACTGCTTAGTGCAACATACGGTGAGCCTCCATATAAACCTGTTTCCCATTCCAACAGAATATATCACAGAAAGAACAGGTATAGTGTAAATGGCTGCCCTGTGCTTTCATAATAAATAAGATCGTTAGAGCTGTAAGAAAGAAAATGGCTTTCTTTTAAATTGTATGAGGTCATTTTCCTCTATCATAATACTTAGAGACTGTTATTTTATGCTACATGGATCTACTTTGAACCAAACATATTTTAATATAAGCTGCAATCCATACTTGCTTCTTCAAGACGGAACTCCCGAGATTTCCTTACTGTGGATCTCTTTGCAATTGTGTGCTCTTCTCTATTCGTCAGAAGGTGGATCAGTGTAAATAAAATGAAATTATCTCCAAAAGAACTGAAAACCAGTCCAAAGAGCTGTGAATTAACACTCTAAAGGATCCTAGGATCACCAAAAGTTTAGGCTGCCCAAGCTATTGGGTAGATAGCTTCCTATGCAATTGGATTTCTGTTGTAACAAAAAGTGTCCCAATTAAAACAACATCTGTCTAAAATTCCTACCATAAATTCTCTGATTGAGTGGCTAAGTCACTCTATTTCCTAGAAAGGACGGCAACTTATTTCATGTATTGCCAAAATTCGTTTCTCTGTTTTCAGGCAGAGTAGAAGGTGCAAGAAAGTGAAAGGATCTGAGAAAGGAATCAGGAAGATACCAATAGGTGAATGAAATATTGTGAGAGAAGGAAAGAGAGGTCACTGACAACTCAGACTGTACGAGGGCATTGGAATTTATAAAAAGAAAAGTACCAGCCCATTTCTGGTTCTAAAAGGCAAATGAAAATGATTCAAGGGAATGTGATCATATTTCATTTCATTCAGACATAATAGTTATTAAAAAGAAATAACAACCTTGCTTTATGACTATAGCAATTTATGATCTACCACCTTTTCTCTCAAGGAATTTAAAACTTAGCTGAATTCACAAGCATACACAGAGTTAAAAGCTAATGAAAGAGTTAAAGAGAGTGTAAGATATTTGCACATGTCACTCCATAATTAATGACAAATGAAGAATACAGAATACATGGGCTCCATCTTCATTATTTAGTGGCAAAGGTCAGGGCAGTCTTTGGGGAAGTGGCATTCCTTTTGACTCCTCTTAGAAAGCCAGCAACTGTAGCAGCTAAAAATAAAAGAAGAATAAACAGAAGAAATGTATTTTAAATTAATATTCAAATGATTTTGAAATATTCAAGTTGAGCTACTGTGAGCATCAGTAATTACACCAAAAAATGAGTAAATGTTATAATTATAACTGCAGTAAAAATTATCCAGCAGTTTCAAGGAGGAGCTCTGCACAGCATATTGATCAGCAGTTATAGGGCTTTTCTTAAGGATGAAAACAACCTAAAGATAACTTAAATTTAGTTTGTTCACATAGTGGAGGTTCCAAAGGCTGAGCCACAAGACCATACAAGTAGCTAGCTTCACAAATTCCGGCCCCTACTGTTTACATCAAATGTAATAATCTTATATTAATAAGTTTTCTGGATTATACCAGGGGGAGAAAAACTGCTCTCCATAGTTCTCTAAATTTCTTAGTTCAAACCAGTTAGCTAAGGAATTTTGGGTTAGAATCACAGCTCTCCATTTATTAGCCCCAATACAATTCTAAACGTTAATCACACTGCAAATATTACATCTAGGATTATAAATTCAGACTTATAATAGTGATTGGGAGAAGGAAGAACAAAACCCCCTGTTACTCTGCCTCTATTTACTACCACTCTCTGCACCTTGACTCCACCCGAATCCTGCAACTCACCCTAATCTTTAGCCCCAACCTCAATCTTAAAGATACCTAGATTGTTTTTATGTATTTGTTCATTTGCTTTTTAAGATTCCACATAGAAGTGAGATCATAAATAGAGAAAAAAAAAACTGGTGGTTGCCAAAGGGAAGGGGTTGGGGGATAAACAAAATAGATGATGGGGTTAAAGAGGTACAGACTTCCAGTTAATAAAGTAATTTAAGTCATGGGGATGAAAAGTAAAGCATAGAGAATATAGTCTGTAATATTATAATAACATTGTATGGTGACAGATGGTGACCACATTTATCATGGTGAGCATTCTGTAATATATATAATTGTCGAATCACTTTATTTTCCACCTGAAACTAGTATACATATGTCAACTGTACTTCAATTAAAGCAACAACAACAACAAAAATCTAAGCTGGCTGCTAGTGGTCCAGTAGACCACTAGCAGTCTCTGCCTATTCACTCTATCCCAATCTTACATTTTATGTCTTTATTTAGAAGGTGGTACACAGTTTCCTCTCAGGTTAAGTCAAACTCCTCAGCATTGCATTCTAGGTTCTCCATCAGACCCTACAAAAATACCTAATGATTTTCATTCAGATACCCTCAGATTTCATTATCGGCCCTATTTACTACTTCTACATATTCCCTTCCTCCAATCAAATCAGTCAACTCCCTATAGCCTCCTCACATTCAACACTTCTGTGACCACTTTCCTGATGACAACACACCCGATCAACCCCTGGTCTTCTGAAAAGCTACCACCATCTGTAAATACAACTTTGTGCTCTCATTTACACCTTCTTCTCAACTAATTTATTGAATTCTATCTTGCCTCCCCAGCTCTAATTTTATGTTCTCTGGAAGAGCTGTTTCTAACGTATGTTTGCAGTCCCTACACCAGCCACCATTCTGGAATGGGTATAAAGTTGAATATATTGAGCACAGATACACGGGGGAATTACTGAGTCTCAGGAGAGCAGAGGACTCAGAGATTCTTGAAAATTTAGATGTCTAATAATAAACATTGATGTATTGAGAAAATTTGCTTTTTGTATTTTATAATTGCTAGCCTGATTTATTGCAGCATAAATTCACTTATTTGTGCTGGATTTTTTTTTAAGATTTTATTTATTTATTCATCACACACACACAGAGAGAGAGAGAGAGAGAGAGAGACAGGCAGAGGGAGAAGCAGACTCCATGCAGGGAGCCTGACTTGGGACTCGATCCCAGGTCTCCAGAATCACACCTTGGGTTGAAGGCAGCACTCACTAAACCGCTGGGCCACCGGGGCTGCCCTTGTGCTGGAATTTTAATGGAGTTTGTAATCTAGTGGAGGGAGAGAGAATAAACAAGTAAACACCCAAATAAGATGATTATCACTAATTTTTGTTAAATATATAATACATGTTTTATATTACCAGTTTATAACATGTAAACTATATATCATTAATATATTACCAGTTTATTGATATTATCAGTTTATTGATGATTCTAAATTATGCAGTAACATTTCAATAGGAATCTGTTCCCCAACTACTGGTTTCAATGCTGCTCTGCTAAAACTCCCTTTCCTGCTCTCTAACGACATCGGGCAGAAACCACAACTTTCTGGTTGATCTAGCTATAAAAACTCAAGCCATTTAAAAACATTAATCTGTTTTTTAAGTTTTTATTTAAATTTCAGTTAACATACAGTATAATATTAATTTTAGGTATACAATATAGTGATTCAGCCTGTGCTCATAACAAGTGCCCTCCTTAATACCCATCACTTATTTCACCCATCCCCCCACCCATTTCCCCTCTGGTAACCTGCAGTTTGTCCTCCATAGTTGTTTCCCCTCTCTCTTTCCTCTCTTTCTGTCTTTGTTTCCCCTTTGCTTATTTGTTTTATTTCCACATATGACTGAAATCATATGGTCTTTATCTTTCTCGGACTGACTTATTTTACTTAGCATAATACACTCTAGCTCCATCCATGTCATTACAAATGGCAAGATTTCATTCTTTTTATGGCTGAGTAGTATTCCAATATAGAAATAGAGGTAGATAAAGATATATCCCACATCTTCTTTATCATCAGTTGATAGATATTTGGTCTGGTTCCATAATTTGGCTATTGTAAATAATTCTGCTATAAACATCAGGGTGCATATATACCTCTGAATTTGTATTTTTGTTTTCCTAGTAGTATAATTGCTGGATCATAGGGTAGTTCTGTTTTTAACTTTTTGAGGAACTGTTTCCAGAATGGCTGTACCAATTTATATTTCCACTAACAGTGTAAGAGAGTTCCCCTTTCTCCACATCCTTGCCAACACTTGTTGTTTCTTGTGTTGCTGATTTTAGCCTTTCTGACATACATAGAGTTATATCTTATTGTAGTTTTGATTTTCATTTCCTTGATGATGAGTGATGAGCAGCTTTCTTGTGTCTGCTGGCCATCTGTAGGTCTTCTTTTAGAGAAATGTCTATTCATGTCTTCTGCCCATTATTAATTGAATTATTTGTTTTTGGTTTGTTTGGTAGTTTTATAAATTCTTTATGTATTTTGGATACTAATCCTTTATCGGATATGTCATTTGCAAATATCTTCTCTAATTCTATAGGTTGCCTCTCAGTTTTGTTGATTGTTTCCTGGCCTGTGCAGAAGGTTTTTGTTTTGTTTTGTTTTGTTTTTTTCTTCCTTTTTTTTTTTTAATGTAGTCTCAATAGTTTATTTTTTATTTTATTTACCTTGCCTCAGGAGACATGTCTGGAAAAATGTTGCTACAGCTGATGTCAAAGCGGATAACTGCCTGTGTTCTCTTCTAGGAATTTTTTTAATGATTTATTTATTTATTTGAAAGAGGGAAAACACAAATGGGAGAACAGAGGGAGAGAGAATCCCAAACAGACTGTGCTAGGTGCAGAACCTGACATGGGGCTCTATCTCAGGACCCTGAAATCATGACCTATGCTGAAACCAAGAATCCAGAACTTAACCAACTGTGCCACCCAGGTGCCCCTCTTCTAGGATTTTAATGGTTTCATGTCTCACATTTAGGTATTTCATCCATTTTGAATTTATTTTTGTGTATGGTGTAAAAAAGTGGTTCAGTTTCATTCTGTTGTGTGTTGCTGTTCAGTTTTTCCAACACCGTTTGTTGAAGAGACGTTTTTCCCATTGGATATTCTTTACTGCTTTATTGAAGATAATTCACCATATAATTGTGGGTTCATTTCTGGATTTTCTATTCTATTCTGTTGATCTCTGTGTCTATTTACGGTATACCAGTACCATACTGTCTTGGTCACTGTAGCTTTGAAGTCTGTAATTGTGATGTCTCCAACTCTGTTTTTCTTTTTCAAGGCTGTTGTGGCTATTTGGGGTCTTTTGTGGTTCCACATAAATTTTAGGATTGTTCTAGCTATGTGAAAAATGCTGGTAGTATTTTGATAAGGATTGCATTAAATGTGTAGATTACTTTGGGTAGTATAAACATTTTGACAATTTATTCTTACAATCTATGAGCACAGAATGTCTTTCCATTTCTTTGTGTTATCTTCCATTTCCTTCATCAGTGTTTCACAGTTTTCAGAGTACAGGTCTTTCAGCTCTTTGTTTAGGTTTATTCCTAGGTCTCATTGTTTCAGTGCAATTGTAAATGGAACTGATTCCGTAGTTTCTCTTTCTTCTGCCTCATTATTGCTGTATAGAAATGCAACAGGTTCTGTATGTTGATTTTTTATCCTGTGACTACTGAATCCTAGCAGTTCTAGCAGTTTTTTGGTGGAGCCTTCAGGTTTTCTATATATACTATCATGTGAAAATTTTATTTCTTCCTTGCCAACTTGAATACCTTTTATTTCTTTTTGTTATCTGATTGCTGTGGCTAGAACTTCCAGTACTATGCTGAATAAAAGTGATAAGAGTAGACATCCCTGTTTTGTTCCTGACCATAGAGGAAAAACTCTCAGTGTTTCCCCATTTAGGATAATATTAGTTGTGCATTTTTCATACATGGCCTATGTATGTTCCCTCTAAGCCTACTTTGTTGAGGGTTTTTATTGTGAGTGAATGTTGTACTTTGTCAAGTGCCTTTTCTACATCTATTGAAATGATCATATGGTTCTTATCCTTTCTTTTATTAATGTGATGTAACACATTGATTGACTTGTAAATATTGAAACACCCTTGCGGCCCAGGAATAAATCCCACTTCATCAAAACTTTAATCTTAAAGTCAATTTACATCCCATTTCTTTCCCTCCCTCCAGTATGATCTTGAGCTGAGGATCTAGACTCAAAGAGTAGAGGAGACAAATGTATGGTATGGCTCTGATAGCCCTCAGCCTGTTCTGTTGCTGAGGTGTTTGTATGACTCAATCCTGGATACCTTTTCAAGTATATACTTACGTGGTGAAACTTCCCATTATTGCATGGTGAAGAGATTACTTTCTCTCCTGGCTCTGCCATTTCTTTCCAATTGTCTCCTCTGTTCTTTTAGACACAGGGGCAGCTCTCAAGTCTGTTGCCTAGGGATACATTCTTAAAGTAAACAAAGTAAACCCTATTTTATAGGATGGGTGCTTTTGAAGTCTCACTGGTATCTGAGAGGAAAAGGTAAACCAGGTGAATCTTTTCCACTTTGAACATATCATTCTTCTTTAAGAGCAGCCATCTCTGGGTACCTGGATGGCACAGTTGGTTAAGCATCTGACTCTTGGTTTCAGTTAAGGTCATGATCTTGGGGTCATTTAAACTTGCTATTTTTCTACCGTATCACTTCTCTGTCTCCCAGTTATAATCTCATCTAGTCTGCATGCAAGGAAAAAAATTCTTATTTTAAAAGCAAGCATTCAAGTATTTCCATTTTGTGCTTTATAGTTTCTTTAAGTCCTTGGTCCACTTGACAATCTTTTCTTCTGAGCTTTGGGCACTAGTCTTCAATGCTTTATCACCAGGAAATGCCCAAATCATTACATCTACTTTCTTTCTCCATCTTCCCTTCTTGTCAAGTTAGCAAAGCTTAAATTTCTCTTCAGTGTTGTTATTTGCATGGCTATCACCATGGTGACAGTAATCCAAGATACCAGTATATACAGACCGAGATATAGAGTGATTCAAGACCTTGACTACACAAAATTATCTCCAAAAAGCATCCAAAAAGCATCTCAGCCATACCTTCCACCATTCCCCCAGACCCATGGAGGCATCACTCTGCAGATAGGCAGCACGATTGGGAGTAAGAATCCTTTTGAGTCTTTGGGGAAACTTTGTTTTCTTGGGCATTTGTAGCATCGGAGATGATAACTGCCCAACAGCCTGCACAATAGTAGTTCCAAGTAACTGATAAAATCGCAAGTCATCACAGTGAAGCTACATGTGTTGAAATGCAGTCCTAGCCAGATTGCTGCCTTTCCATCCATACCAGTGCTTTCCGGCTGCCTCTCATGTAGTCCTATGTACCTTTACCATTTGCTTGCAGTCAGACTCATGATTGGTTTAGCAAGTACATTGTTCTTGGCACATGAAAAAAACAATGATGAACTTTTCAATAGTGGCAATAAGCTGACATTAAAGTGCAATTTTCAGAGCACAACTATAACAACTTCAGCCTGGAAAGGGATGACTTCTTTTGCTGTTTGTTAGAAGTAAAAGCCAAGCAAAGAAGCAGGTTTGTTTTTCTTACACTTATTTCCTCTCTGAATCTTTTCACAAGATCATAATCTGATTTAAGTGACATCATGTCTGCCAACAAAGGGATTAAGATGAAGTGAGTTACACATATATTAGTTACACACCAGAATTATCCAAGATAGAAAAACTGTTTTCCTCAAATGTATGAGCAGTTAAAATAAAAGCATGTGTATTTACCTTACTTTAGCAATAATAACAATTTTGTAGATGAGCACTGAATATTTTACATTTTGGGGGGACTACTTAGTGATTTAAGTAACTGGAGTCAAAATTGATATAGAAAACCAGTGAGAGGACACAGTCAAATGAGCAATTAATTTTTCATGTCTATTTGAAAATAAAATATCTGAATGGATGAGCACATCAAAGTAACATGTGCACAGAGGTTTCAGTATCTAGTATACCTCAACATTTTTATTAAGAAACGTGTAGATCATTCTATGTATGAAGCATTCTTATTTTGAGACGAGGATTGATAAATGTTAACTCATTTGATCTTTATACCAACCAAATGATTTTGGTATTATCATTACTATCCCCATTTTACAAAATAGGAAACCAAAGCAATAAATGTTAAGTAATTCCCAAAGTTCACACAGTGAGGGAAGCATGGAGGCTTGACTTGAACACAGATAGTCCAGCTCAGATATGCAGACTTTCACTTGTGCACTAAGCTACGAAAAGACCAGCCTCTCAGCCACAGTCTTGGCATTGCTGCCTAATAGAGTATGTGCTGAGCTGGGCTCTGAAGCCAGACAGGCATGTGTTTAAAATCCTGGCTCAGCCACACAACGGCTCTATGACCTTGGGCAAGTACCTGCACTGCTCCATTATGTATATTCCATTTCTTTTTCCTGAAAACAAGTTTTATTTGAATAAGGGTTTAAGTACATAATGTAAAGTTAAAACTGATGGAAAAAATAAACCAAAAACCAGTTACTTCACGTGGCATTGGACAGCTGTAGCGAATAAGTTGCAAGCTCTACAGCTAGCTACATGAGTGATACATCAGTCTGAAGTCTGTTCCCTTGTCAAAGTTTAACTTGGATAGAAGTTTGTTCTCACATTCTGGTGTTTGGACATTGATTAGCTAGGATATGTCTGGTCAAAAAGACCTTGGTGCGAGCCAGATGTCCTGTCACACCTCACTAGAGGGAAGGTAGTTTCTCTAAACTCTACCTGCCTGGTTAGTTTGGAGACACCAGGGATCTTTTTTGACTCCCTGTAGCAAGCAGCAAAGCTGCTGTTGCTGTCTCAGCCCATCCTGTCCTCTCACTTTCACTGTGGGTTGTTCAGGTGCTGACATTCTCTTAGGCCAGGAAACACTGAAGAGGGAGTGCTGAGGAACTGCTAGCCAGACATGGCCATCTATGATCTTGGGGCTTGACCAAAAAAAACATCACATTACTGCTTGGTTTGAGGTGGGACACGGCCAGGTGCCTACTGCTTGACCTGTGTTTAAATGAGGTCTTTAAGACTAGACAGCATGGATCTTTTCAGTTTATTGCATGAAGGAGTTAAACTAATCCAAGTTAAAAGCAGACCCCAAATGGTTACATTATACAAGCTGTGAGGTTTTTAAACTTGTGACCAAGGACAGAAGGGAAATTCTACTCATTGCAAGGAAATCCTCACTTAAGCTTCAGTGAGCCAAAAGCATTTAAAACCCATGAACTGGGTTTGGTCATCCTTAGCCACTCCAGTCTCTACGAGGAACTGGCATATGTTCTTCTTTTTTTTTTTTTTGGCATATGTTCTTGTGCTGGTCACCCTGTAGCTAAATTACTTCTCGATATTCTGGATGCTCAATTACAGTACCATTGCAGGCAAATTTCTTCTTAAATACCTTCACTAGTTTCTTTTTATTGTAATCATCAGTGATCCCTTGGACAGTAATAAGGGTCTTCCTGCTGTTTCCCTGGTGAATTCTTATATGAATATGATCCTCAGTGTCAACAAGAAGCAGATCATCACCCTGACTTGCATCAGCCAAGGACTTGAAAGAGTGGAGATTTCTGGATAGCAAGATATACTATACGATTCCTTTTCCTTGGTAGAAGTGGCCTGAAGAAAGCAGGAGCTGGAGAAGGTAGGAAAGGGTCAGTGAGTGGCACAGAGGGAACAGAGGGCCAGGAAGTGAGGGGGCACAAGAAAGAGGCCACTGAGTCCTTGGTGGTGGCTCAGTGAAGCGCTGTGTGCCTTATAATTCAGAGGGTTGGAGGGAGGATATAAATGCACAATACAGATAAGGCAAAGCACTTAGAATTATGTTTGGCACAGGGGCAGTAATAAAATGGGTTATTTATTAATATTTCTATTAGATAATAATAAAGAACATGGAGTATGACAATTACCACCCCCACCAGTCCAGTCCAAGCAATCACATCTGTTGCCTAGACTTCTGCTCCTGACTTCTAGTTTGACTCCCCACCTTCAGCCCTACCTCTGGCCCAAAGCAGATCCTTTTTAAACTGTAAATTTGATTGTGCCTTTGTAAGTTTAGGTCATTCAGTGATTTTCAAGATTCCTGTGTTGCAATACAGAAGCCTTAATAGGGCTTACATGATCTGGTACCTCCCCACATTTCAGTCACATTTCAACCATTCTCTTTCACGTACTTTGTGCTTATAGGTAAAGAGAGACTAGTGACTGACCCCAAAATCAACAATCTCCATATTGCTCATTAATTCTACAGGCATTTGTTGAATGCCCACTCAAGTTATAGGTGCAAAAAGTACAAAGTGGAAAGATCCAGGGGTCTGTTCCATAGATGTAAACATTAATAGAAATTTATACAGCGTTCATTTGTATGGCCCCATCTTTCCTTTCCTTCTCAAGTATACTTCCTGCCCATGTCTGCTTTTACCATATCTTCTTCTTCCAGCTGGCCCTCTTTTGGCTTAATTTTGGCTTTTGTCTTAACACCACCTCTCAAACTTTTCTCACTCAGATTGTAAATGATATCTGTGGCAGATTCCGATAGTTGTCTTTCTAATACCCATTTCCATTTTCTTTTTTACTAAGAGAGAGAGAATCTTTACAATATTGAGCCAGCTTAATTTAAAAAAACTACATTACCCACATTACTTGTCAGCTTTGAAGCTATAATAGGCAGTCTACAGAAGATTTCTGGGAAAGATGTGTTTTGCTGATTTATATTTTTTTAAAAAAAAGTATTACACTTTTCCTCTTGTTGTTGTTCCTTCTTCCTTTCTATTTGTAATGTAGATGTGAGGCTAGAGATAGACCAGCCATGCTGTGATCATAATATGACCTAAAGATGAAAAACTCTGGGTAGAAAAGAAAAAAATGAAGACACCTGAGACATTGATGAGGTTGTGAAGCCCCTGCAGGAGTCCTGGAACTTTCTATTTCTAGACTTTGTTACATGAACAACAGGTTTCTGTCATATGCATCCAAGCATAATCTATAACTGATACACAATCCCAATAACCAAGTGTCCTAGCCAATGTTTGCTTTTATATTTCTGAAGCATTAAGGTATTTGTTGCTGCTAATTATGTTTTATCCCACTTGAATCCATTTATACATCTGATTTTTGTGTTACAACTCTTTCCTAGATCTTTCCTTCCATCTTCCTGTGATGACTTTCTTAGTCTCTATTCTAGGTTCCTCTTCTTCTGACCATGTATTGTATATTGGTTGGCACTTCTCTTTTTTCTATAAGGTGTCATTTAACTTTTTATTCCCTGCAATTTTACCTGAAGAATGACATCTACATCAAGACTTTTACTGCAAAATACATATCTCAAACTTACAAATCTTTGTGTTTCTGGTCCAGTGCTTTTTTCTTAACTCTAGACTTAAATAACAAATGACTTGTAGAACATTTATACCTGGATATCTGTAGCAACTTCAAACTTAGAACTTCTAAGACTGATATTGAAATCTCAAGTTCTTGCCACAATTCTGGAAAGAATTACCTTCCTTTTTGTACCCTCATTATACCATGTGATTTTTATTGCAGCATTTACCAGATTTACAGTAGCATTTTATTATAACATTTACCAGATTTACAGTTTATGGCACACATAAGAAGAAAATGCAAGTCAGCATGGCTTAAACAAAAGGAAATGTATTATCCCTCAGAACAAGTAACTAAAGGTTGGGAGCTCCACAGTTAGTTAATTCAGCAGGTCAGTAATGGTATCAAGAACACTGGTCATTTCAATCTTATCTTTCTCCCATCTTCGTTGTGTCACCAGATGATTGACATGGGTTCAGGCATCAAATCCAAACATGTAAAATCTAGAAGAAGAGAACATGTTTTCCCTTTTTAGAACAAAGAGAATGTTTTCATAGAAAATACCAAGTAGACTCACCTGCATTATCCAGAGTTATAAATCATATCCTTTTAAAAAAATCGTTAGAAAGGAGGATGAGATTACTGTGAATGGCTCAATGAAACACATGGCAGATTAGAGCATGAGGGATTAGCCAAATTTAGTTGGATTTGGGGTTATGTACTGCATTTAGTCAGGGTTCTCCAGAGAAACAAAATAAACAATATATGTATAGATGGATAGATAGACAGAAACAAATATACATATATATACAAGAGGATACATACACACATACATATACATATGTACATGTACATATTATATATACAATATAACACATATATGCAGTTTATATAATAGGATGCATATATAAAGAATATATGAAGAGATTTATTGCAAGGAATTGGTTTGTGTGATTATAGAGGCTGAGAAGTACCAAGATCTGTAGCTTCCAAAAGGCAAAACCCGAAGATTAATGGTGTAGTTCCAGTCTTAACCCAAAGGCTTGAGAACCAGGAGAGCCAATGGTGAAAGTTCCAGTCTGTGGGCCTGGCAGATTTGAAACCTAAGAAGAGCCAGTGGTCAGTCCAAAGGCAGGAAAAGACTGATGTCCCAGTTCAGGGCAGTCAGGCAGAAGAAGTTCCTTCTTTTCAGCCTTTTTTATTCTCTTCAGGTCTTCAACGAATCTGGAGAGGCCTACCCACATTAGTAAGGGAAATCTGCCTTACAGAGTCTCCTGATTCCAATGTTGATCATTTCTAGAGACACTCTCACAGACACACCCAGATTAACATTTGACCAAATATCAGGGCATCCCATTGCCTTAGTTAAATGATATATACATTTGACCTTTAATGAAACTAACAGTATCTGCTCCCCCATTCTATGCTTCTATTGTGTATTTATGTATTTATCTATTCTTCCTATTGAATTCTGAGTTTCTCATGACTAGTTTTTATTTTTGTCTCGATCACATCTTGCAGTATCCCCAGACATAGTAGATATTGAGTAAATGTTGAATGAATTAATTTTGATCTGAAGGTCTGAAGAATAATCTGACCTAAAGAAATTGACTTTGGATATATATATATATATATATATATATATATATATATATATATATACCTGTTATCTGACATGGAACATTAACAAACTCAACTCAAAATAAAACAGTGATTTAGAACTCTAGAATTAAAGTAATCTTATCATAAAGAATCATAGAAGATGATCTTAATATTGCGTGATATTGGTGAAATATCAAAAACTATGAAATCTTTCATGGAATAGAGTACATCCTGACTGTTTCTTGTGCAATTCCATTGATGAGAAAAATGTAAA
The DNA here is from genome assembly GCF_053574225.1 of Canis aureus. Classification (NCBI taxonomy): domain Eukaryota; kingdom Metazoa; phylum Chordata; class Mammalia; order Carnivora; family Canidae; genus Canis; species Canis aureus. The sequence continues at coordinate 29,793,039 of NC_135616.1, forward strand.
ATAAACTTAATTTCAGGATGTCAGTCAATATGTATTTAGTGAGTACCTATTATTTTTCACTCTTCTATGCAGAACATCATTTGTTGTTATTAAGTGGTCCCTTTCTTCATGAAATGTACTTGTTGGAGTGACAGGATTGAAGCAAAGGTAAAAAGTTGAGTGATGACATCAAATATTGATAGATATTTATCAAAAACTTCTAGGTACAAAACATTGCACTAGGAGCTGTGGAAGTTCTAATGGGATGAGGAGATTGGCTTTGGACTCAGAACAATTGCTTATCACTTACCCTTTGCCCTTGGTCAAATTTTTCAACATTTCCAAAACTCAATCTGTCATCTATAAAATAAGGGTAATAATACAGGTTTTATAATATTTTCAACAAGTGCTATTTATATCTACTTTCCATCTCTATGCCAGAACCTCTCAGATGTGCATTTCCAGCACCAAAAAGATAACTCAAACTAAATAGAGGCATCTCAAACTAAATAGAGGTATAAAAATGAACTGTTGAGCTGGCTCCACAGTTTTATTCCTCTGGTGTCTCCTTATTTCCATATATTTTGCTACTAGAAGATCATATTGAAATATGTCTGTCACTCTTCATAGTCAATCTATAGTCAATACTATGTTTTCTTGTGCTCAAATATATCTGGTCTGATTTGACACTTCTCCATCTCTTCCAGCAGACTCAGAAAGTAGACTGGCATTTTAGTCTACATAAATATTCTGTCATTTTATTGATGAAAATGCCTTCATTAGCTCTTACCTAAACTTCTATAAAATATTCCTTGCCAGATAAGACAACTTTTCCCCTCCCCACTACCACCTTCTATCTCCAGACTACATAAGTTTATTTAATACAATTTTCTTCTTCTTAATCCCTATAGATTTTTATTTCACCAAAGGCAAAATCCAAAGCTCTTGGTATGATTTCATTAAAGCAGCCTCTCCTTACCTTCCAGGGCTAACCTTGAGCATTCCAAGACCCTGTCTGCTCAAACCTTTCACACCTGCTGTTTTACCACTCCCATGTGACTGATCCCTCCTTTTGGTAAATTTCCCTTTCTCAGAAGGGCCTTTTCTCACCAATCCTCTCCCTTTTCTCTCTCTCTCTCTCTCTCTCTTTCACTCAAATTTTACCAGACATTCAGTTTTCCTTGTCTCACCCAACCTTTTAGTCTTTCCTAGCAGTACTTATAATGATAAGAGTTTAAATATTTATTTGGTTATTTAACTGTTTCTCCACTGGAACCAGTGTGTCAGGGAGACAGACTGTTTCTATTGTTCACAGCTATATTAGCAATGTTAGAAGAGTGCCTGGCACAGAGTATTAACACATAATAAATATTCATTAAATAAATGCATTAGCATAGAGGAATCAGTGATTTTATTACAGATTGGAAAAGCTAGATTCTCCATTTAGATAATTGTGACTTACAGAAGCCAACCAAGCTCTATCTTGATTGTGCATTGGTGATTACAAGCATGCCACATAACTGGGAAGGCAAACAAACAAATAAAAAAATAATTTATCTGTATTTACCTAAAACAAAAGCTACTGGGCAATAGCCAAGGTAGTTTAGCAAAGATCACACTGTACCAGAAAAATTTAATTTTCACAATTAAAGACTTGTACTGCATTGGAGCCATGCACTCATATTCTAAAATGTAACACTTGAAAGTAGAACAATTGATATCTTGAGCAAACCACTTAAAGAAGTGCCTCACCATTCCAGTGAAAGTGATCATTTTACTATGCTTTAATAATTACAATAACAAGTACAATTCAAATAACAATAATTAGCTTATGTGTGATATGTTACAGTTCACATAGCATTTTTATTTCCATCATCTCATTACTAAGCAGGATATGTTTCCGATTAAATTTCTTTCTCAAAGAATACTGTATTCTCATTCTGGCACTTCAAAATACACATTCTTGCATAAATACATTTGCATGCAAACAAAATACATACACAAATATACACATTCACAAATACATATGTTATATACCATCTATCAGTAGCCAGTAGAATGCTAGGTTGGTGTTTTAGTCTACATGAATATTTCCTTTTATTGGTAGTTCTTGTCCTCATTAAAAGTTCTTGGACCCTTTCTTCCCAGTTCTCTGATACACACAAAAATACATTTTTTTTAATCTCTGGAAAAATGTTAAACAATTCTTGCCCTTACATTTTTTATCAAACATTTTTTATAATGGCAATGTATGAATATATGTATTTTAATTAAATAAGTCAGTTGACTATTCTCACACAAATATTTAAGTACATAAACAAACCACTATTTATATAAAATATAATTAATTTGAAAATAGAGGTTCATATTCCCTATGCCAGGGGGATACTGATGGGTATTAGCCGATTGATGCACATCAACCATAATTCATAACTGCAAACGAAAAGTGCAAAATGGCAATTTTCTCTAACATTAATCTGAAGAATTTCCTCTCCTAGAGTTTCAACATTACCATAGGCCAATTTGGAACGTTTAAAAAGTTTCTATATTAAGTGGAAGGAAGGATGGATCACTCTACTCTCTTAGTAAAGAGGATAGGGATATTCTCAGAGGGCAGCCTCTGGCTTTTGAGTGATGTGGTGATGATAACAGCTCAGAGTTGTCCTCTTTCTGAGTGAGCCAGGGACTCTAGGGCCAATGGACAATTGTGTTGCAGTGAAATATTTATTTCAAGACCCAATGTCCTGGGGAAGAAACAGCCTGCTTCAAGTTTAATGATTGGAAGTTCAGTTCTTTTTAAGTGTTTGGGGAAAAAGTCGAAATTACAATTCTTCACTCTCTTCTCTCATTTACCATTATATGTAGGTGAGTGGGGGATAGTGAACAATAAATTGCACTACTTAGAGATATAGGCTAAGCCGTTTTTTTCAGCAGCTGTGTCAATAAAGTACACATATAACATCAGTTTCCTATTACACACATCATTCAGAGTCATATATTACTCAGTATAATGGAAAAAAGGGAGACCAAAATCTAAAATGAAAAGAGAAATTGAAGTACAACCAAAGCAAGTAGCAGCTGAGCCAACAGCAGCCAGCACAGCGAAACATTTAGTCAGTTCTCCTGGAAAAGAAGTGCTTCTGGCATTAATGACCCTCCATGTCACGTCTCAGAAAGCTGACGAGCAGCTGGGGTGCAAGAATATTGGAAGCAAATTTTTCTTGCTATTCTCAGGTAATTGGAAATAAATAGACGACTGCCCCCACACATCGCCCTGCAGATTGTGATTTAGTTCAAGAGTTTTGAAGGTGAATGTTTCTGTCTGTTTGCATTGACTTTGATGTGGATTTTTCAAAGTGGGTGTGATAGGACAGTCATTGTGAAGGTATGTCATGGGTGCAAAAATGAGTGTTTCTTGAGACTCAGATTGCTGGTGGTGGGGAGGGTCATCTGTTCATCCTTCCATTTCTCTCTACACGCAAATCTCATCACACTTCTGCTCAGTTGTTGTCAGAGGCTAACACTGGTTCCAAGATGGCTGGCTGTTCAGTCAGCCCTGAAACCAACATCCCAAGAGTGGTGAGCCTTCTTCTGTTTTACTCAATAGATAGACTTGCAAAGAGTTGCAATTACTTATTTATTCTCTAACTATAAACAGAATCTGATTTTTTTTTTTTGCCCTGAGAAGGCCAGTTAAGAGTAGCATCTTTCTAGAGGCATATACAAAATATGCAACAGGATACTCATTTTGAGGGATTGCTATACTTTAAGTTTATAAAAAGGTTTGCAAAAGATGGCGCTGGGATTATTATGTCAGGTCTGTCACATAAATTTGGAAAGATCTCAAACATTGTTTGTGAACAAACATTGTTTCATTGTTTGTGAAAACCTGGATTTTTATAATTAGATTAAGAGGGTCTAATAAATTAAATTCTTATTTTCTAAAGGAATTTTCTGATAAAATTTAATTTTTATTACACTTTCAGTTTTCAGTGTTTCTTAACATATTAATGTCACTATATCATATGTGTTTTATTTTATATTTGTGAGTTTTCAATCTGTTTCTTTTCATTTTTAACTTTAATATTTCTTTTTATGAAGGAATGTTTTTAGCACCCAAATATGAATGACAAGTAATTACAATTTCCAATTACTTTCACATTCTTTTGTCCACCCTCCAAAATTAGTATTGTGATGGATTACATGAAGCTTAATGAATTTATATGAAAGTAATGTTAAGAATTTTATAGTATGGCATTAGAAAATATTCTTATGCCTCTGTCTTGGTATTTTTAACTTTATAAATAATTATTGAGACCCCTGTACCATAGAACAGAGGAAAACAAACCATTCTTTTCATTCTTACAACTCTTTTTTTCTTCCTTCATCTAAAACTTTAGTTATATGTATATGCATATATATAGTTATGTAGTTATAGTTATATACATATATATGGTTTTGTAAATATTTGAGTCTTTTTACCTGTAACTTTCAATAATATACCCATATTATTTAGTTATAAAATTTTTAAAATGTCTAATAGCTGAGTAATATTCCATTGTATACATAAACCACATCTTCTTTATCCATTCATCTTTCGTTGGACACCGAGGCTCCTTCCACAGTTTGGCTATCATGGCCATTGCTGCTAGAAACATCGGGGTGCAGGTGTCCCAGCGTTTCATTGCATTTGTATCTTTGGGGTAAATCCCCAACAGTGCAATTGCTGGGTCGTAGGGCAGGTATATTTTTAACTGTTTGAGGAACCTCCACACAGTTTTCCAGAGTGGCTGCACCAGTTCACATTCCCACCAACAGTGTAAGAGGGTTCCCTTTTCTCCGCATCCTCTCCAACATTTGTTGTTTCCTGCCTTGTTAATTTTCCCCATTCTCACTGGTGTGAGGTGGTATCTCATTGTGGTTTTGTCTATATGTCTATTGACTGTCAGTTATCAAAAATTACAAAGGAGTCAGCCTACTTACACAGAATCTGACCATTTCACACCTCTTTCTTCATTAGTTATATTTTTATTTCTACATTGCTTTCATTTATATTATGTAAGATATATTTTTCTCTAAGCCAGGGACAGATCTCAGTTTCATAGGTCCCAGAGCTTGAACAACTTAGCTTCCCAAAATCTAGGGACATTGTATATTTTTATTAACAGTCAGACAAATCTTCATAATACATTTGTTCTTTTATTTTTTGGCTACGTATTTTGACCACCTTTTCATGTGACATTGATTTTATAGTATTTTCTATAATATCAACCAAAATATAATTCATCTCTTTTCTAGAATGATCAAATGATATTTTTATAGCTAAAAAAGTTTTTGGCAGCTTCATAATTTGTTTTTGGTAATGGTATGCAAATTTATATTATATACTTATAAAATTTAGGATGATCTTTATCAGGTTATCTTTCATAATAAGCTGTACGATTTTAGAGCATTTACATTTTCTTGCGCTGTGATTAAGCACTCTGAAATAATAAAGTCTCTTATTAATCCATGTTTTGTTTGTGTTTTATGTGCTGCACCAGTGGCCATTTTCCACACAATTTCATCTGGAGCCCTTAGTGATAAGGGCAATATATGTCACTGTGTACACTAGGACACAGTCCAGCATCTGAGTTCCCACACAAACAGGTTTACCAATTTAGCATTGATATAGATAATGCTCTATATGAACAGGGTTTCTCTTTCACATAATTCCCATAAAAAATGTTAAAAATGAACATAGTGCATTTATAGTTGTGTATGCTTTATGAGAAAACATGCAGTTTTTTGACTAGGTGATGGTGAAAAAATGTTTGATGATTGAAAAGATTTTTCAGGAACTAGGCCCAGCCCCCATCTTTTTCAAAACTTGTCCTCTTTTGCTACTCACACACTTCTGGGTGCTTAAGCACTTACCTTGACAAAAGACCTTTAGCTTTACAACATTTTAACTTGACACTGAGTGGTGGGAGTAAGACAGTTCTACCATAGTCTGTGGAAATGACAATGAATCACATGAATATATCACATTAAACTCCAACTAAAAATATTCGAAGATCAGTTTTCCTTTAGCTGGTCCAAATAATGTCCATGGCTTTTCCAATGGAAGGGGAAATATAATAGAAAGGGAAACTGAAGTAGAGACCAAAGTGTCCTGTCTATTGTAGCCAAAATGTCGTTTGATTGCAAAATTTAAAATCCATGACCACATGTGAATACAAGACTAGAAAGCTCTGACCCCAAAATACATGTACTTGGCCTTGGAAAATTCATGAACAAGTAAGAGGTCCTGAATCAGGAGCAGGCAGTTGTTCCCACTTTCTTGTTACTTTTAAATGAATTCTCTGTTCACCATCTGTCCTTTTACGTGTTTTGCTGTTTACTTCTTGGTTGGATAAACATTTATTTTTTAGTTCTTTAATAAGATTTAATGACTAAAGTTTGAAAATATCTATCAGTTGACTGAACCTATGTGATAGTTCTGGCTGAAAAGAAGGCACAAACAATGTAATTTCTGAAAAGAAAATATAGATAATATAGATAATAATAGCTCTACCTTTGAATGTAAGGAGAGGTTTGCAGCCAGTTGCAGCCAGGCAACTGTTTCTGTCTTTACAGATTAAATTGATTTTTTAAATTGTTTTGTCTTATATGCCCTTAGGTTTCTTTCTTTACCATTAAAGTCCAGTTATATTACTAATATATATTAAATATATATATATATAAATATATATATATATAAATATATATATATATATATTTCCAGGGTGATACGTACCAGGTTTCCCTGGGACATAATTTTCCTTTTCAACTGGCATATTTTTAGTCTTTACTTTTCTTCTTAAAATTTTCTTGAATTATATCTTTTTTTTTTCTCATTCATTGGTTGCCCTTCTACCAGGACATCAATTATATATATAATCCTTTATTTTTCCTGTATTCATATCTAGCTTTATATCACAAATTCTTTCAACCTTTTTTAAAAATTTGATTTACTTTTAATCCCCTTTTCCAGCTTACTTTCATGCCCTTGGCTGTGTTTTTTAATAGTAGTCATTCTCCTATATTGTAGCTTCTAATATATTCTTAATTTTATTTTTTCCCATACCTTTCTAGTTATTAAATCTATTTATACTGTCTTAGTATTTTGTTCTTAAAATCATTTGTATCTTCTTCAAGAGTTTGTTTCACAGAGGGTATTTGTTTTGTTAAAAATCTTCCAGTTTTTTTCAAAATATGTCTTCACAAATTTATCTGCTCTGTGGAAATGTTTCAATTCTTGTTCTCATTTGTTTTCAATGGATTGAATTCCTGTCCTTTGTAGAGGTCCTGTAAGTATTCACAACTCTTGGCATAAAGGTCATTCTTCCTGGGCCTGATGTCTGGTGAGGGAACAGTGAGCCTCTGAGCCAGGTCTGTCTATGCATGTGTCTGACTGCATGTATGAGAAGATTGGAGACTGGCAGAGACAGAGGCAGAAAGAGAGAATAGGTTTACAACTTCTCTTCAATAACCAAGTGTGGCAGCTGGAAGGGTCCTCACAAAACCCCCCTGTAAAAACGGCAAGGTATTCAAGAATATCATATTGTTATGTTGTGTCTTTCTTCCTCAGCTCTTCTATAGTGCCAAGTGAGGCCCCAAGAATTTTCAGCAATCAGCCTGTGTACCCCTAAATCCCTTATTTCCAAGACAGAGATGTTCTTCCAGTCACTGCATTTTACTGTTTTCTGAAAAGAATGTTCTTTTCGTCAGCTCTTTTGGGGATACACAGTTATAGGTAGCCTCTCATAGCATCTTGCCCCACCAATCCAGGCAGTGCAAGGCTTGTGGTAGCCCTTTCTCCTACACTGATTTGGAATTACAGATGACTCTTAAATTCATTACAAAGATGCTCATTTTTCCTGTGGTTTTCATTTGTTTTGAGGGTGTAGAAGGAGAGGGAGCAGACATATTCTTACTGTGCCAAAATAAAGCCAGAATTCTCGATGGAATATTTTTGGGGAATAACCAAAAGACTCTGCTCTGGATCAAAATTCATAGAGAAACCTATCTTCTCCTTCATTAATTTTTTTCAAGAGTACATAGAGGTAATCACTCGATCTTCTCATTCATTTTGCAACAACTAATGAGAAAATATTATAGTGTTTTGGAAGTTCTTTTCTTTTTCCTTTTAAAATATTACTATGTATCTAAAGTAACTTAGAATGTCTATTTCTTTCATACCCTTTTGTTCTTGTCTAAGATTCTTATTTTCATCATTGATATCTTTCTAAAGAAATGAAGAAACAACCTTATTTTGTACATTGAGAAAGGTAGGTTCCATTTTAGTCAAATGTGAAAAGCACTTCAAGCACTTTTTTTTAGTTTAAAATAACAGTAATAAGTTAAGAAAACCTCAGAACTATTATACTGGATTTGGATGCAGTGATGTCTTCTGAATATGAGCAATGGAGACTTCAAGAAACATTTGTTAGAAAATTTGGATACTCACTTTGAAAATAAAGGATTAGATGTGTGGTTTAAGAAATTTAGGTTATATTTGCTAAGCAATTACATATGAAAAGTAACTAGAATAGTGTCTAATTTAATAGTATTTGATCAAGAGAAGCTAATTCCTTTCCCTATTTGGTGAAGCTTAACCTTTGTCTTTGGTGGGAAAAAAAAAAAAGAAGAAGAAGAAGAAGAATGCCAGAATTGGGTGATTCTGTCCTAGGATATATGATCAAATTTCAACATGATTAAAGAATTAGGCAACACTAGTAAGAACAGGGAGCACAGAAGAATATTCCTTGTTTCTTCTTACTCAGTACTTCAGTAATCTGTTTGCTGTGAACCTCTGAGCTCTCACTCTTGTATGCCAATTGCCAATTCACAGGCAATGTTAGGGTTGATGCTAAGAAGACCTGACAGCAGAGAGCAGAAAGGCACCAAAATAATCTTATGCCCTTGAGTGGCCCTGTGGACATAGACACTATAAGACGTAGAAATGAGGCCATAGAGCAAGAAGGCATCATTTCAGTGTCCCTGGGGCCTGTAGGAGTTGAAATAGAGCAACTGTCAGAACAAAAGGTCTTTCTCTATTGGCTTGTATGTGATGCCATGGCAATTTTGATTGTAATTTTTTGCCATTCCTAAGTCTGTATTGCAAAGAAAAAAATGTTGAACTACCTTCTCCTAGTATATGTGATCTTTTTTTTTTTTTTATCTGATACCCTCCTTTTCTTCCACTACAGCCTTGCACCCTTTTAGAAGATGCATATGGTGTTATAATTATTTTTGTGGATTTATTTTACTAAAGACTGAGGCTGGGTGAGCAGAATCAGTAGATGGGAGAAAAAGAAATACAAATCATTCTAACACCAGATGATGCTAAATGGGCTTATGGTCAATATCTTAAAATATCTTCCATGTGGAGACTTCCATTAAAGAAATGTATGTGACAATGAACAAACACTAGGACACCTGTTCTCTACCTGTTAAATATATGCAATAGCATCAAGTCATGCTAAAAAGACAAAAATTTTAAAAATTAAAAAAATTTGAAGTTATAACTCTCTTCTTCAAAGAGTTTTCAAACTATCAGTAGAGTCTAGATTAAGTATGCAAAATTATTACAAACAATATTGGGTAGCTACTCAGAATTATTTGATTCTCAAGCATACAGAATAAAAATGAAATGGTTATTGATATAAGCTTGACAGATGCATTGCATTTGCCTCTGTTTTTTTACAGTTTTAATAACCATTATTATATAATCAGAGAACCCAAGATTTCTGAAGGGTCCATTTGATAACCACAGTAACCCAAGATAATTGAAATATTCCTCAAAGAACAGTCATTTAGATATCACAAATCTCTGCTTACATGAGTCTAATGACTTGTTTGAAAAGTTTTAAAAAATGACCTGTTCTAGAAATAGATTTTAGCTCTGTCAGTCTAGCCAACCCAGTGCTTGTTATTACCTAAATAATTTCTTAAAGTTCTTGTGTGTTCTTCACATAATATAACATGCTATTAGATATTCTTAGAGTTGATATGTGATATATCAGGCAGCCGCTCATAAGCCCACAAATGGTCTGGATTTAAACTTAAAAGTGTGTGAAGAATAGGTCCTCAGTGACACCACTGTAGTGCTGGTTGGTCTGTGAAATGAGCAAGTAGCTTTTTGATTGAAAAATGTATTCATGACCTCACAAGATGCATGCACCAGGGAAAAAAACACCCTTTCAGATTATATAGATTCTAATTCAGTACATTAAGTGGGTTAGAGACATAAGCAAAACATGCCATCCTGTGCTTTCTGCATTCATGGGAGTGGAGGAGGCTAAAGGCAGAGGAATTGTGCAAATCGAGTTCTATTGCTAACTAATTGTAATACAAACTGGGTTGTATCACCCTTGATTTTATAAATACTTTGAAATAAAGTGTAGTGATTGCATAATAGCCCATCAAATGGGTGGTTGATTAGTTCAGTCAGTTTTATATGCAGTTTAGCTATTATTTTCTATTAGAATGGAAGAAACTGAGCAAAACTGTCACCATCATGGTGATGCTTTGCAGTTGGGTACCAAGGATCAGTCCCACTTGTAATATGCAAAATCTGAAGAAAGTAATAATTCTTTCATCTGATCCCTGATTTTCAAGTCAGTATCATTTTAGAACCGTATTTCCCCAATTATTAAGTCGGACACATAGAGAACATGACCCTCCTCACTTGAGTTACTGTGTCATGCAGGTTCCTTTATCTTTTATCACACAGGCTGTTTTGGATGTTATAACATTTTTGTTCTAGGAATTTTCTTTTAAATGCAATTCATTATTTTCTTTGAACTTCAGGGTGTCTAGAAAATGGTCTCTTCTCATTCCAACACACACACCCAAAATTCTCTTCCTCAGTAAAAGCCTTTAAGGTTCATGTCGTTAGTGTATGTTGCTTGCTTCTGGTGAACAAGGGACAAAGAAAGTAGTGACTAATATCAGAATCATGAGTGAAGATATGTTTTATTCATAAACTTTGTACCTCCAGTGAAATTAAAAGCAAAGTAAAGGGTCGAAGCTGTGAACCCTTTTTCCTAGAGCCTGTAAACCAATAAAGGCTTTATATTAGCTATCGATATCTATCTCTGAGTTGCCTTAATAACATCTTATTCCCTGTTTTCACCAGCCATCAATAATATTTCTGCCTGCCCGCTCAGGCCCCTATCTCTGCGTGCAATTGCATTATAAGGGTCTATAAGCCCAATTTGCTTCACATTCTTATTTTTGGAAAAGGCTGGCTGGCTTTTGTAATGAGAGCAGCTGCCAAGAAGGCTTGACAGAATTTGTGGCCCATCTGGCTTATAATCTTCACTCAATATCGCAGAGGCCTAAACTCTGAGACCTGCTGATAAGCCCAGGCGTCCAGGCAAGCGATGGCAGCCTTCTCTGTGATTTCTCATTAAGGGCAGGGACATCTCTCTGGGAATCTCTCATATCCTGGATATCACATAATTCCTTTTTTCATTTTCTAATAAGTACAAGAGAGTTGTATTTTTTTTTATACTATAGTATCTTCGTGTACCCAGATATGAGTGAACAGCCATTTGGAAAATTTTGACATTTGAGTGTTCAAGTTTCTGAAACTATTTGTTATTTTCTACCCCCCTCCCCCGCCACACACACAAAAAAAAACACTAAAGAAAATGCCATTAAATAGATCAGACTATATTAAATAACCATGTATACATTTTAGTATTTATAGCTGATTCTTTTTCCCACTATGTATTTATATACATTTTCTATCACAATGCTATGTCATGTGGCACCAGTAGTTTATGGCAAACGGGAAGAAAATCAATAACATAGCCACTGATTTACCCAGCATTGATTGGCCTGTTTTCTTGGTGATTGAACAAAAGGAGAGAAAGATAAAGAGGAGGCTGTTGAGGGTGGGGGGGTGTTAAAGGGGGTTGTACTGAAAGCACCTTCCTCTGCCTTGTCCCCTAACTTGCCTATTGAAGATGAATTTTAGAAATTATGTATAATGATATACTGTATAATAATAATAATCCTGCCTATCCTGCACATTTTTTTCTGATCTCTCATATTGTGTTTATTATCCTTTGTGATACACTGCTAAGAATGACAGAAGAAGGTGATATATTCCCTGCCCCTATAAGTTTGCAACTAGTGGGTCTGAATTGATTGACTTCTATGCTACAGTTGGGGAAATTGTTATGTCCTCCAGTAGGGCTGCAGAAAGGGATCCTGTCCTCTGACGGATCTACATCTACCATTGCGGTTCAGTTTTGAAGATTGGCAAGGCTTTATTTACTATGCCATTTATCTTCTCTTCCTTGCAGAAATTGCTTTCTATATTTCCTATATTTTACAAGTATTTTTTATAAACTGGAGGTGGTAGTGATAATATTCTAAACAAAAAAGATCCCATGAGAAGAATCTGAAAAAAATAACTCCTCAAAACAAAATCTGGGCAAGGAGTAGGACTGGTTACTTATAGGACAGAAGACTAGATGATTCCTAGAGTCAAGACATATCAGTCAATTTTTTTCTTATCAATTATTCAACAAACATTGATTAAGCACAAACTTTGCATCAAGTGTTATAAATGCCCTGAAGGAATGCAGATCTGCATGAGGTAAGATAACAACCACCTGTTTTGCAAAAATGAAAGAACAAAGGCTAATGGAAACTTCGAATTCTAGCTCTGCTGAAGTGTGGAACTACCCTTAACAAAATGCTGATGGGAACACATCAAACAAAACAAAACAAAAACTCTGAAAAGTATATGCGAGACATTTCAATTGAGAGCCCAGTCAACAAATTGCCCAGTCAACAAATTGTGTCCTGAGACCACATGTGAACCAATATATATCAAAGAGAACCTGAGGACACCAAAAGCAGAAAGAATGACCGACATCCTCAACCACAGCCAGAAACAACTTCTAGGAAGGACTAAGGACTCTGTCATCCTAGCATTGGAACCAACTCACATGTAGCAACTCATTATCTTTGCACAAATGGAGCTGGAGAAAATCTGATTGCTGAGTGGCAGAGCTTACAGGGACTTCAATTAGGTACTAGTGGAACCTAAAGCCAGATTTGCCATTGAGAACCAGTTTCTACACTTCTTAGTTTTATTTTACTCTCTCTTTTAAATTACTTAGTAAAAATAACTTCTAAAATACGTGTCTTAGCTGAACTAAAAACAAAAGGAATGTTACTCAGTGTTATGTTAGGGAGAACTGATAGAAGCTGTTATGGTTGCTGCCATCATTCATTGGTTAATCTCTCACCATTTACACCACCATCCACATTCTCAAAAACCTGGTTCAGAGGTCACTAACTCCTTTTGGTGTTCCAAACCATCAAATGCTCCTCTGTTACTCTGGATATTAACAGCTTATTTTGTTGGAATCATTCATTTTCCTGTCCCTTGAAAATAAGTTATTTAAAATTTTGTATCATGTGAAAAATAATTATTAGATTTTTCTTTTCCTCCATGTATCCCCTTTATATTCTCAATTAGACCATTTTCTATAGATAGTAACTCAGTATTTTGCCCTTAGTAGGTATACTGGAAGCAACTATCAAACCATTGGCTAATTCGCTGATTGTTTACCAAATGCAGAATATTCAATTTGTAGAGCTTTAGACTTAGTGAAGAGTCCCACCACAAAGAGTCCTGAATCCTCATTGTAAAAGAACAGCTTTCTAGTAATGACCACCTGCAAAGTTACTAAATGTAATTAGAATGATTCTGACATTTTACTAAATAGGTGTGTAAATAATAGATATATGGAAACATCCTTCCATACCTATAGGTAGCACAATTTGTATCATGCTCATATATATTCCACCCTGTTTTCTGATGTGGGTGTGGATGACATGGAAACTTTTGAACAAAGTGAAATATGAAGATCTTGGATGAAGGAGTATATGAGAGAATGTCTCTTCCTCTGTATGTATATAAGTAAAATCCAGTAGCATTTGACTGCTCAACCTCATGCTGAAGCATTAATTTCACACTTTATTTCCCAGAAATTGAAGACATTTAATTGACTTTTTACAACTGGTATTGAAACTTTTTTCTACTTCATGCCTCATGGGATGGGAAAACTGTGCTGTTAGTGGGGCTCAATGGCTTGTCCAAGAAGAGGTGACCACTCAGTAAATAGAAGACCCACATTAGATTCTATGCATTATATGCCCTGTTTTCATTTCTGTAGAGATTTATTGCAGTTGAAAGGACTTCAGTAAAGATCACAATTTGGTTATTTTTCTTCAGTGATGTAAATTTTCTTAAATTCACAAAAAATGTTGGAGCCTAGAGGGGACTTTAGAAAGTGACATTCAGAGAAGATCAGCTGTTCATGTAATAAAAGTCATCAAACTGGAATTCAAGAAAAATTCTCATGATCTTTAACCTTTTGCAAGATAAAACATAGAAAAAGAAAGAAAGAAAAGAAGAATCGAATTAGGGATCTATTCTGATATTCACCATTTGCCTACTGTGTGCCTGGCCCCACATTAGCCACTTTTATGTTTTTCAGATTATTCTTACCTTCTAGCTACAAGTTAAGTCCTAAGGTTTTCATTATTCAAATAAGGAAATTGTCAGAGTTGTGCATATTACAGGTAGGACCCAACATGACTAATGTAGAAATCCATAAACCAGCCTCCACTTACCCGATTAGTCTGAAAAGATTTCCCAAATATAGTAAACATTAGGAACTTACTAAATGAAATAAAAGAACTTTTCTGGCAAGTATTGTAAGAGTTTCAGAAACAAGTTGCTTTTTGACAAAACACTTAAACAAAGCCTGATGGGTATCATAAAGAATTTTTTTAAACAAATATTCTAGCTCTGCTTTCCCTCTAGGTATATGTCAATTTACAATTCTCCATACCCCTGAAGGAAGACAAGAGTGGCCATGGGACTTGCTTCTCCCCATTAAATATAGTAACATAAAGCAGATCTAGGTGGAAGCTCTCAGAGGTAATATATACCTTGCCACCTCCCTTTTCCCTGCCTTAGTCATGGAAAAGTTATGTGCTGTGAAGGAGCCTCTGTCAACTTAAGTCTTTGAGTGACGTGATAGTAGAGCTTAGCTGGTTCTGACTCATCTGGTGAGCATTCAGAAACTTGCCTTGATGGAGCAGGGTTTCCTAGTTGAAATAATGTAAATATAAAGAACACAGTTTTGGTTCCAGAGAATTTTGGTTTTTAATACCTGTTTCTGCCACTTATTGCCTGGGTGACCATGGAAAATTGGTTCCCTATCAGTTTCTTCACCTACAGTGTGGTCACAATGACCTCTATTTCACAGGATTATCTTAAATTAAATATGATGTTGATACAGTGCCTGTCACATGCCACTGAAAGTTTAGAAGTATCAGCAGTAGCAACCTCATCAGCACCCGCATCAACCAGAGGGGAAAGAAACATTCTTTCTCACCATATTTTCATAAGGGGCTTTGAAATGAAGGAGAAAAACTTTTGTGTCAAATGGAGACTGAGAGGGATTCACAATAATAGCTTCCAAATGAAAAGACAGGAAGAGCGACACAAACCACAGACCTCATACAGGACAGACTCTGTGAGTACTCAGCAAACTAGAGATGAGTTATAGGCTCATCTGTGGGAATAGGAGGAGGTGACCGTCTTCAGAAAAACATATGAAGTCCAAAGTAGTACCTTATAAGTATTATTTAGTTAAAGTACTATTCTTTTGGAAGAAAGAAAGAAAGAGAGAGAGAGAGAGGGAGAGAGAGAGAGAAAAGGAAAGATGTAAGGAAGGAAGGAAAGAAGAGAAGAAGGGAAGAAAGGAAGGAAAGAAAGAAATGTTTCTTTTAAGAAGGTGAATTAGAAATAAAATGCCCATATATTCCTTTGTCTTTTCTTCCTAAGCAGTTTCAGAGTCTTGGGAATGACTTGAAGCTGCTTCAGTTGGATTGAGCTGAAGACACGGGCATCTGAATATGATTCTGGTTTTGACTTTATGAAACACTAATGGAGGAAGATGTTACTAAAACAGAAAACAATAACAACAATATCATCAAGGAACAAGTGCCCTGCAATTGAATGTCAGAGATTTTCTCAGAGTTCACAGCAGGAAGCCTCCCCCAACAAGCAAAGACTGAAATCAGTTCCCAGGAGAGTGGCTCTGAGAACCTGGATGTGCTCTGAACAGGTGTTCCAGCAAGTGCTGCCAACTGTATTCTTCAAGTCACGAGAAAGCCTCTGTAATTATTCTGAAACCTTTAAAAATAAGGCATTCGACCAGGATCTGGGAGAAAGAACAGCATACAGAAGGAGAGAGAAAAAATCCCAACTTACATAAACTAGTAGACTATCTGTGTATGTATTCATGTTCTCTATGTAATTATGATTTATTACCACCATTTTACTCCCTTTGTTTTTTGAAGTTTCTCCCATTCTTTAGGTTTTTACTAATGGACCTGAAGCATAGAATAATTAAATATCATTTTAAATTCTTGAAAGTATCTCTAAAACTGTAGAATTATTTAATCCAGTAAGCAATTTATCTCCTAAAGCAAACCCCATATTTGATAATAAACCACCAAAGGTAACCTCTTCCTATAGATAGAATAATGTGAACCAGTCAGAAATGTTTGGTCACTTCCCATCGAATTCCATAGAGCAGTAGTAGGAACAAACAGGACATGACTTACTAAGAGGACTCTTATTCCAGTTAGATCTCCTAGTTATTTATGTGTCTCATAGAGATCACCAAACTGTCCTGAGAATCAATGTCTTCATCTGTAAAAAACAAACCAAAGCAAGACAAAAAAAGAACCCGTTGCACCTAAATTACACTTTGGTTAAAATAATCAAGTGGAATGATGTGCAAGAAAGCTTTTAAAAGCTCTAAAACACTATTATTATTACTGCAATCCGTTTTGAAATAAATGAAACCACATTGAACCTGTAGCACCTCTATACTGCATTTACTCCCCTACTCCCTCTTACATGTATAGTCTATAGTATACAATTATCGACGTCTTCCAGCATAATTCTGTAAGGTTCTCTGCTGCATAAGGCAAGGGTGAATTGTACTGTGTTTTGTTCCCTAATTATTACATATTATATTATATGTATATTATACATATATATATTTCCTTTTTTGCCTAGTGTTCAGAAAGTGCTCTCCATTTTAAACTAGAAACTAAGAAGAATATTGGGATGCCTGGTTGGCTCAGCAGTTGAGTGTCTGCCTTTGGCTCAGGGCATGATCTTGGAGTCTGGGGATCGAGTCTCAACGTTGGGCTTTCTGCATGGAGCCTGCTTCTCCCTCTGCCTATGTCTCTGCCTCTCTCTCTCTCTGTGTCTTTCATGAAAAAATAAATAAAATCTTTTTAAAAAGTAGCATATTGAGAAGATTAGATAAAAATATATAGAAAATATACAGAAATATGGTAGAAAAAGTTCCCCACTTGTCCGGATATAGCAGGGTGAAGTAGAAGATGCTCTCAAAAGAATACCTAGTTGTGAGTTTCTAGCTATGTTCCAATATTGTGTAGCTTCGTAATAAAGTTGCAAAACATGACAATTTTTAGTCAAGAGTTTTATGGGTTGTTAGCAGTTGTCAAAATGCATGGGGTCAGTTGGAGATTAATATAATGTATGTGTCGTATAGAAAGACTGTGATATCTTTCTTGGAAGACCTAAGAGATGAGGTAAATACCTATTCACTATTCATGATTTGCTGCTATCTTCCCCTCCTATCCAGAAACAGAAAATTAGAATACATAAAAAACCCTTTCTGTTACCCTCTCTTTCACACACAGACACACACACTGTTTCGACTCTTTAATTTGAAGACTAATTTCTGAATCAAACCCCTTTCTTCCTGTATCTTCTCACAAACACCAGTCTGTAGCCCTTTTAACACTAAGATGTAATATTTACAAGAATGGATGTTCCCTGTGCAATCTGTCTGTTTCACAGTCTCAAGTCTATTACTGATGGGTATGTCACTCATTATGCAAATGTGGAATAACAGGGAGTTGGTGACCTTAGGTCAAAGCTAAGGGTAGAACAAGCAGTGTGGCCAAGAACTGTAACCTTAGCCAAGCTTAATGAGAGACCAGCCCACACCTAATTGCCACGTACCTCTCTGCAGCATAAACTTGGCTGGGCATGATAGCAGTAACTTGTCAGGAAGGGCTCCCAGCTCAGCTGGTACGCAAAGACTTTCAGAAACTGTTATTCCTTATTTGCCTAAAACCTGTGGGAAGCAAGTTGCTAGAATTTCCAATTCTATGCCTCTGCCATCAAAGGGGAACTTCTACTAATACATACTTTTAAAAGGGTTTTGAAACTTACTGTGTCAATTGGGTTCTGTTTTAAGGGTAGAGAGATACTTAAACATGCTTTGAAAGAATAGTAATAAGAGCCATGATTTGAAGGCACCAACTGCAAACACACTTCATTAAAATTGCCACAAGACAAACTATTAATACACTTAATGGTAGTAATAGTCACAATTTATCTAAACCATTTATGTAAATGGAGCTGACATATACCATTTATGCAAATGTTAGCATATGATACCATCCAGGGCATATATGGATTTTTTTATTCATCATATTATTTTCTGTGATCATAAAATTTTACTGAGTTAAGATAAATTAAATTTATAGGTTACCATATATCTTTGGGTTCTACATGTTCATAAAATTATACTTAAAAAGAGCTTGTTGCAATTGTAAGGCATGCACTTACTTGATTTACCCAGTGCTAGTACAAGGAAAATGCCTTTAAGTGTGGGCACCTTTATGATGAGCATCTATGTTAAAAATATCCATGGGTATAAACAAATACTGTACTATAATACGAAAGTATGAAGAAAGTGATTGTATTAGAATTTTTTGTTACTCTAGTTTAATATGTCGTTTTTAATGACAATATATTTATCTTAGTCACTTTGGGCTGCCATAACAAAATACCAGACTGAGGGGCTTAAACAACATAAATTCTAGAGGCTGGAAGTCCAAGAACAGGGTGCCAGCATGGGTGGGTTCTGATAAGAGCCCTTTCCTGGCTTTCATAAGGACCACATTTTCACCGTGTTCTCACATGGCAGAAAGAGAGAGAGACAGAGAGACAGAGAGACAGAGAATGTATACTGGTTGGGGAAGAGGCAGAGGGAGAAGCACACTCCCCACTGAGAGAGTGCCCTACATGGGGCTTGATCCCAAGACCTGGAGATCATGACCTTAGCCCAAGGCAGATGCTTCACCAACTGAACCACCCAGGCGCCCCCAAAATAGAAATAGTTTTAAAGTGCTGCTGAAATCTAGCCAATTAGGACATTTCCATTTTAAAAATATATTTGAAATAATTTTCTTAAGGTGAGCTTTAAGCAGGAAGAGCTAAACTTAAGTATGAAATGAACAAATATTTCACTATTAGTAACAAAAAGTATTCAGCATATTTGAAATAATATGTAGCTTTGTTCTTACAGTGAGATCTTGCCAGGTGCTGTTTTCCAGCACCTCTTCAGGGAATCCCTATGGCAAATAGACATCATTATCCCAGTACTGGTTGGTGTCTATTTTTGCTTTTGTCATTCTTTTGCCACCTTACTGCCTCCCAGGACTATACTTCACATGATACTTCTGTATTCCACTAAGAAAGGCTGCTGGGAAGATAAATATATATTTATATATATATATATATATATATTTGTATGTGACTCAGGGAAGAGTTACAGTTCAAATCCAAAGACAGTCTACTAGCAAAATTACTTTTTGCTCTGGGGAGGTCAGTTTTTGTTCTACTAAGGCCTTCAACTGATTGAATGAGGCCCATTCACACTAGGGAGGGTAATCTGTTTTACTCAAAGTCCACTCATTTAAATGCTAATTTCATCTAAGAAACACTTCCACTGAAACCATCCAGAAGAATGTTTGGCCAATTACCTGAGCACTGTGGCCCAGGTAAATCAACACATAAGATTAACCACTATGGTCACTTCACCACAGGAACTGCCACTCCTCTTAATTGTGTTTTTTTTTTTTTCTTTTTTTTTTCTTTTTTTTTTTTTCCAACTCCAAACAGATTCAGGTGAATAAACATTTTTTTGAGCACTTATCATGCATTAAGTGCTGGGGCAGGTACTTTAACACTCATGATTTTATTGATGCATAAGCCAATCTTGTGGGAAAAACTTTAATATTATCTTTATTTTACAGATAAGAAAATTGAAACTCAGTTGGTTTAATTGATTATGTGCAAATCAATATCCAGGTTACAACTCCTGGGAGACTCTATTTTTATGAATTTCTGTGAATGAAATTCTATGTCATGGCACAAGAATTAAACACCTTCACATCCCATCAGGAAAAATGAGATTGTGTGTGTCTGGAAGCTACCATCCTTCTTCTCTCCACACATCTTTCCATCTTTCCTATCACCCTCTCCTTCAAACCAACTCTGTTATATTCTGGTTGTGTTTCTATTGTTATTATCAATTGTCACTATTAAAATGAATTAATAGCTGCCAAATTCTAGGATTCTAGTGCCTGTGTTATATATCATACTGTAAGTTTGAAATGCATCCTCTCATGTCATTCTCTGACACGTACATACACTGTCACACACATGTGTATGAACGTACCTATACAATATACCTATGAAGCAGGTATAATGTGCAAAAAAGAGAATTGAAGTTTAGAGAGTTTTAAGTAAATTTCTCCACATCTAACAAATAGTAAGTAATTAAAGTGAGGTCTAGCTACTGCCAAAATCCATGTATGAGACTGTTATTCTGTGCTACCATTCCACATGTTACTATTAACGAAAACCAGGGTCCCATCAACCTTCATGTCAGCTCATTTTCATCCCTATAAAAATGTTTATCAGAATGGAATATTCATTTCCAGAAGAAGATGGGATGTATAATTAAAATGACTGTTGTAGATCCAATTTGGGGCCTCAATAACCATTCTCCCCTCCTCCTTTGGGTACATACCCCGTAGATTTAAATGTTACTCTGATTGCATTCTTTGAGAATATTCCAGTTCCCCAGTGAAGGTTGAACCCAGGCTTCTTTTCCTAGAGATTGGACTCTATTCCTACTGACCCCTAGTAAGAAAAATTTGGAGTCTTGTTGTCTGTTGATAGAAATTATTTTATGAGATTACATCCATTTGTGCAGAAAATAAGTGCCATGGACACCAAAGACTTCTGTATTAACCTCTCTCTCTCTCTCTCTCTCTCTCTCAATTTCTATATCCTCAATGTTCATAACAGTGCCTGACACATGGAAAATACTTAATATATATTTTTTAAATGAGCTAATTTATGTATCATAGATTAAATGGATATTTACTGTCTTCCCAGAATATTATAATTTAAATAGTTGACTTTCATCCTCTTTGGGTCAGTGTCTTAGCCCATTTGGGCTGCTTTAATAAAAATACCATAGACTGGGTGACTTAACAGGTATTTCTTTCTTACAGTTCTGGAGGCTGGAAACTCCAGGATCACGTTCCAGCAGACTCAGTATCTGGTGAAGGTCTACTTCCTAGTCCATACAACCATTTTCTCACTGAAAAGTCACATGGCAGAAGGGGCAAGGGAGCTCTCTGAAGTCTCTTTTATAAGGACATTAATCCCATTCATGAAAGATCTATCTCTTTGACCTAGTCATCTCTCAAAGGCACCAATTCCATGTACCATCACATTGGACATTAAAATTTATGTAAGTCTGGCTAGGCTTTTATCAATATTATTAATTTTTTCAAAAATTCAGCTCCTGGTTTCATTGATCCATTTTTTTTTTTTAAGTTTCTATGTCATTTATTTCTGCTCTAACCTTTATTATTTCCTGTCTTCTGTTGGCTTTAGGCTTTGTTTTTTTCTTTTTCTAGCTCCATTAAGTGCAAGTTTAGGTTGTTTATTTGAGATTTTTCTTGCTTCTTGAGTTAGGCCTCAAGTTGCATATACTTCCCCCTTAGGACTGCTTTAGCTGCATCCCAGAGGTTTTGGATTGTGTTTTCATTTTCATTTGAATTTTAGGGAAATAAACATCCAGTACATGGTAGTCAGTTGCATATTCAGTCTAAACTCTCTCTCTTATCCACATAATCCTAGCTAACATATGCCTCTATGCCAACTCATATATTCAAGTCATGATTCAACCTGCCTTTTCATAGCAGAGTACATTCCGGGTTTTCATCTAACAATGTCATCCTCACTAGCTGTAGATCACTTTAAGCCCTGTAGAATCTCCTTGCACATAGGAGTTTGGAATCCATGCTCTTTGATACCATCCTGAATGACAACTGTTTGTCTTCTTGAAGATCTTCAGTTTCAGCTTCCATTTGGCTTCAAGGTGATGTTTTATGGTAGTCTATTTTGAAGTACAAGAAGGTAGAAAATTAAAAGAATAAAAATGCAGTGCTCTTTAGAATAGTACTCAGTATCCTATTCAGTTTAATCTAGAACTATCTTCTAACAGTGTCTTCCCTGACCATTCTGCAAGCACTCTCCAATTTCAATAATCTGAGTTTCTTCTTATTTTCCACAGTAATTGTGTTTCCCTTTTGCCCGTACTCATCCAAATCCTGCCTTATCTCTTAATGTCACTCCAATACCTCCTTCCTCTACAGTAATTTTCCTGATTAGGAAATTTCATTTGCCTTTTTTTTTTCCCTATTAAATAGGTACTTCCAATGTACCAAGATAAACTCTCACAAGTAGCAGTGGTAAAGCAGGCACAATCTTAATTTTCAAGAAGCTTAGAGCCCTAGGGCAAGTGTAAAAAAGTGAGAGGAACCACACAGATTCAGAACTGTAGGGAATTCAAAGGAAGGGGAGTTGCTTAATTCTTGACATTAGAAACCATCTTTGAGTAGAGTTGTGAAGAAAGAAAATGTTCTTGATTACGCAGATATCTGAAGGTCATATCAGATGGAACAGACTTTATGAAAAAAATCAAAGCAGAATTTGAGGGACTGCAATTCATTTGATTTGACTAGTCCTTTAAAGAATTCTGAGAAAGTGTCAGTCAAAAGGTTAGACAGGTTAACTAGAAGTAGTTAATGGAGGAACATTAATGCCATTCTAAAGAACTTGAATTTTGTTCTGGAGACATGAGGAAGCAGTGAGGAAACACCTACTTTAAAATAAATGGGATGATATAAAAGGAGCGGTGCTTTGAGTGAAAAATGAGAACAGGATGGAATAAACAGTAATCTAGCTTCAGGTTATAAAGAGTATCTAAGGCTCGCCAACTCTCCTAACAAGATTACCCTTGCAGCTAAGACACCCATAGTCTATGTCATTCCTGAAACCTGCATAAGGATTTAATTCTGAGGGAGATCATAAAGAAGAAACATTCCCTTGAGGTTTCAGGTATTGAAAGACAGTACCATTGAGTGTGACAGGTCTCACATCTCTTTCTTCAATACCAGCTGAAGTATGAGCCTCCCAGGTCCTCCATCATCACTCAGGCTCACATATGGTTTGCCTAATATATTTTACTATACAATGTAACTCTTTTCTCCATCTCCCATCTCTTTCTGACCCTCTAGATCATTCTAATACGTTCTTTGGAGAGTGCATGCTGCCTGGTATTGGATCTTACCTGGCTGCACCACTTAAATGTTGTGTGATCTTAAGCATGTTACTTAACATCTCTGTGCCTCAGTTTCTTCATCTATGAAAAAAAATCAACATACATGATAACATGTCTGCTGTAAGTATCCAAATTGTACACATAACACATTTGGAACAATAATAGCAACAACATAAAATTATAATAACATCCCCCTGCGATTGAGTGAGTGCCCAATGAGTGGTACTTACTATTATTAGTATCTTCCCCCAAAATTCCCATATTATAAAATTTGAACTTTTTTGACCTTAGTAAAATTTTACTATCTTCTGAGAATATTACTTACACTGTTGGAATCTCAAATGGTGTTTTGTTTGGCTTTGTTTTATTTTGTTTTGTTTTTCTTCTCACACACACTGCATATCTCAGGTGTCTTTTTTTAATCCTCTTGCCAGTTCCATATTATTTTTGTTTTGTACATTCTCTAAATCCCCAATCCTTTGAAGTATGAGCCACCATACTTTATTACTCACAACTCTTTCTCATTACTGTCTTCTACAGATCTTATAGATCACCACTCCCTCCTACACCATTAATCACTATGTTTTCCTGGCTTCTCCATTATTTCTCTAGCCATCATTCTTGGCAATTCAATATCTATATTGGATACTTTCCTGTCAACTCCTTGACTTCTTCTACTCCATGTTAGCCTTGCACTCCCATGGTTATAGTCTGGATTTTGCCATTATCAACTACAGCTACCCTAGAAACTGATTTCGAGCACAGCACTTTCTGACCTTTACCTTCTCTTAGCTACCTTTTCACTCTACATCCTCACTTCAACAGCTCATATGATATGCTACCATTTGCTCCAACAGTTCCTTCTCTTTTTCACAAATCTTTATTTTTTATGTATTTATTTTTAAAGATTTTATTTATTTATTCATGAGAGACACAGATTGAGAGAGAGGCAGAGGCATAGGTAGAGAGAGGAGAAGCAGGCTCCATGCAGGGAGCCCGATGTGGGACTCGATCCCACGTCTCCAAGATCATGCCCTGGGCGGAAGGTGGCGCTAAATTGATGAGCCACCCGGGCTGCCCCACAAATCTTTAGACAAATTTTTTGTCTAGAAAAAAATCCTTCTGAGAACCCATCCCTTACTTCACCATCCAAGAGATCTGCACTTCCCCTCATTCTCCTTCATCTCAATCAATGATTGTATGTGTGATTTTCGCACATTTTAAACATAGATCACCTGGAGTAAATGTTCTAAAGTGTAAATCATTTAATGGTACTTCTCTGTCTAAAATCCTTCAATAACTGGCTATTACATTTTGCATAGAATATTAACTCCTTTCTTTGACCTACAAGGTCCTCCATGGTGACTTCTGTTCACTCTTTCCCCTTATCCCTCAGTCACAACGACTCACTCACACTGGCCTTCCTGGTATTGGTAAGCAGCTTAATCCTGCTTTTTTATCCTGTCTAAAGCTTTATCCTTGAGGTTTCCTTACCTAGAATCATTTTCTCTCAGATTTTTTTTAAGCCTTCCTTTTTAGCCTCTCTCAAGTCTTTACTTAAATGTCACCTCCTCAGTGAGGCCTTCCCTGACCACTCTTGCTAAAGAAACCTGTCCTCTACCCCATTATTACTTTCTTTCCTCTCATTCTGTTTTTTGATCTTGCTCTGACTTTCGATCTAGCATTTATTAAAAGAAATAATACTCTTTATTCCTTCTACCTCCATGAGAGGAGCAACTTTCATGGTTTACCACTTTATTTTTGGTATATGCCAAGAACAGTCACTGCCACCGAATAGGGTTCAATTAACACTCTTCTTTTTACATGACTGACTTGCTGACTGGCTGAATGAATGAGTAAATGAATGAGATTATAGAACAGATTATTTAGGAGACTCTTGTTAATACTCTTTTAACTGTTACATCTAAAAATAATAGCTTTTTATTAATTAATTATATAAATAGCATTTTGTGACTTTTTCTGTATTATCATTAGTAATTAACTTGTTCTTTTTTTTTAACTTGTTATTTTGATCTGTATGTGTGCAGATCAAATATCTTCAGCTCTAGGACAAGCACGCCCAATATCTTTTTCTTCTTGATAACTTTAAATATGAGGCTTATACTCCTCTGGGCACAAGAAATATTTATTGAATAAATCAGTGATTAAAAATTGGATACAAAGACAAATTTGGAGGATGTGGAGGAAGTAGCATACAAAAGAGGAGCAGAAACATCTAAAGGGACAAAGAAACAGTTGCTAGAATTGAATTATGTGAGAAATAGAAAGTTATTTGGCAAAGAACAGAATCTTCTAGCTTTAGTACTATTGATGCTAGGGACCAGATCATTCTTAGTTGTGGGTAGGGCTAATAGCCTTCTCCCTCATTTGTAGCAATCAAAGATGCTTCTAGGTATTTTTGAATGCAATCCTAGCAGGCAAAAATCATTTCTAGTTGAAAACCACTGACTTTTGTAATAACTGTTGAGAAAGGCAGTCTTATGAATGTGCTATTTAGAACTCTGCTAGGTCATGTAAGAATGGCCCTTGAACCTGAACCCTTCCTTTAATAAGAGATAGAGTCCACACAGCCTGTGCCAGGCTTTTCACCTTGGTCAGGCTATTTCATTTTGTGTGGGAATGTCTTTCCCTATTTCAGACTCTGAGTGTTTCTTTGTTCTGATCAATTGTGCCATCCAATGACCCTCAGGCACACCCTCAACTTTCAGTATTTCAGACTCTATGGGAAAGAAGTGAGTCCTTCTGCCACAGCACCAGAGTGGTGCACATAGGACAAGGGACCTACATCAACTGTTGGGGATAATCTGCTTGTCATAAGGGGCCAGTGCACACCATTGAAACTGATCTTGCTCTCTCTCCTCTTTATTACTAAAAGCATTTTCCTTCTGGTGTTAGATGGTAGTGTATTTTTACCAGTGACTCCAATACCAAAGTGCTATGGGCAAAACAATCTCTAATAGCTGGTATTGTGATGATTTTTGTTATCCTCCATGTAGTTGAAGTTCTCTTCTGACATTGGTTATGGGTGCATAGTGTTCTGTTTGACAATAAGCAGCAATGGCACATGGCTCCTTGTTGCCAAGCACATGGTTGAGGAAGAATTTGCAATATTTACTAACTTCATATCACTGGAAATAAATATGACTTACTTTGGTAAATGAGATGAGACAGAAGTGATGGTGTTTCAGGGCCCAGGCCAGACCTCAGGAGGCCTCATTGTTTCAGCTTGCTCCCTTTCATCCCTACCAGTGCCATGAGAAATGCTTGCTCAGGATAGCCCATTGATCTAAGGAGAGGATGAAAGACTTGTAGAGCTCAGCTACGTGTAGCCCATTAGCCTAGGTCAGCTTAATTTTTTTTTTTTTTTTTTGGTCAGCTTATTTTTAGTGAAATATATGTCTTTTCATACTCATGGCAAGGTGACTCACCTAAGGACCCCATCTAAGTTGGTCGGCTATCCCATAAACTCCTTTGAGCCCCACATCTGCAACTTACTCTGCCAGTTAGACTTAAACACAAGTGGCAGCAAGGAGCATTTCACATCCACTTGAGACAAAATTGGATTTGGGGTAATTGTAGCATATTAACCATTTGAGTCAGGCCATGTTTTTATTCTACTTCTTTTAGAGTATTATCTCTAGACTATATCCCTTGATTTATGACCTCAGTTGCAAGGCCAAGACTTGAGATGGATAAAGCACACACAGAGATCCATTCTCAATTCCACCATACAGTGGAATCCCTGCTCTCTGAATCCCTAATAACAATTGTTACCAATACCTAATACTTTATTTTCTCCATTTCTTCAATTGTTCTGCTGGTCTCCTCCCAATTAGATGCCCTATTCTTGACACTAATTTTAAAATTTTATGATTCTCCTACATCATTAGTAGTATACCCATTAATTAGTACAAAATAGGTGCCTAGTATATAGTCTTTATTAATTTTATATAAGTGACTATAATATTTATGCAAAATAATCTGATGGAATAGCTACTGGCCTGAGTCAAAAAAATAAGATGACTCCATTTCAAGGTCACAGTGGTGACAAGGAAAGTATATATACCTAAGACTGAAGGTATGGCTGAATTTGTGTCAAATTGAGATGTTTGGGGAACCGCAAAATCTTAGCTATGTTATTATGGACATCTGCTAAGAATGCTAAAGGTAAACAATCACCTGAAAGATATATTTGCTTGCATGTAGTGGAAAACAGCAGCTCATTAGCTCTCTGCTTAGCTCGTTAACTCACCAGCTCGTTAGCCCTCTGCTCGTTAACTACTTAGCTCTGATTAGCTCTGCTCACTTCCTCCTCCTATCACTCACAGTGTGAATGAACTGTAAATCTGCCAGAGCAACAGATGGCCATTCCAGGTCCAGGGAGGGAGTTCAGGAGGTGGGGGATGAAGCATTCCCAGATTTTTCTGACCTTGAAAAGATTCCATTTTGTTGAAGTTTGTGAGTTATGATTTAGCTTCATCAATAAAGAAGCTGGCACAGTTTTATTTTAAGATGCAGAAGAGTTCACTTAAATGGATTCCCTGGGATGACGCAAATGTGCAATTACAGAGCCATGTTAGGCTTGTCGGCAGTGGTCTACACAATACAACGGACTTTAACCAAGAGTATTTATAATGAGTATTTATTAATGGCTTGTCCCATGCTCAGCCCTGTGCTGGACACTTGTGAGGAATTCAAAAGATGCTTTTTAAAAGAACATATGAAATATTTATATATACAAACTACTAAAGCAAAATAAATCTCAGTTGTTAATTAGGAATTCAATTGTATGGTATAGGATATATGCACTATGGGAGTTCAGAAAACATTTTGATTATCAATACAAAAAAAAAAAAAAGATTGCCCAATATGCAGAAATTACAGATGTGGCTTCCATTGCCTTAGTAAACAGATTGCCACATTATCAACATGGCTGTAGCCAGGCCAGCTCTTTAAGAACACATTTGATTACCTGCACAAATAATACCCCACATCTACTTGCTACCAGCTATGAAAGAGACTATTGATGATTCATGTATTTTATTTTTTTAATATTTATTTATTTATTTGAAAGAGAGAGCACGAGCAGGAGAGGTGGAGGCAGATGGAGAGAGAATCCCAAGTAGACTCTTCACTGAGCACAGAGTCCAGGGGTTTGATCTCAGGACCCTGAGATGATGACCTAAACTGACACCAAGAGTCGGACACTTAGCTGACTGTGCCACCGAGGAGCCCCTGGTGATTCATTAATTACAGCAAAGTTATTGTGCCTCCAGGTAGCCAAAACTTGAAAGGCATATATTCTCTGGAAATGATGGCAAATAAAACAATGTCTTGGAGTCTTTTTTTTTCATCCATCTGCATATCCATTTATCTATACCTGTAATAATTCACAAAGCAATTGAGATAGTATCTACTACTAATAGGCTATTCTAAATGTGTTAGTTATATTAGTAGGTCAAGTAAGCAGAGGTAGTAGAAAGGATAGTTAAGTTTGATAAGGTAGAAAAAGATACAGGAAATACAGAGCTAGGATTGGTATACTGGGAGAAAAAGCTGGGTAGGGCAGCCCAACAAAATTCCTGCACATTGAAGAACAATTGAGAGCCTGGACACCTAAGTGAACCTGTCTTGTCAGGGGTGGGAGACAGACAGAAGTGTGGAGGGTTCTGGTAGCCATTTTTATTTGCCTGGCCTTGCAGTGGACGTCTACTCCTATCTGCAGGGATGGGCTGCCACCAGCCAGGTCGCCTTTGCCTGCTCGGCAACCCCCTACTGATTTTCAGCCATGCAGATACAGTCTGTTTTGTTGCTACCTCATCATCACAAATTTTTTCTTAAATTAAAAAGAGAAAGTAGCAAAAATGTGAGACCTTTCTTAGATGCCTGGGGCTCTCTTACTTCTGCTGCAAGAACTTTTGAAAAAGAAAACATAAACAAAATATATTTCCTGTCTGCCCATAACAAACAGAGACTAAAAATACTGTTACAACTGTACAATAGTTTAAGGTCAATGTATTCCCTCTTCGTGGCTATGAAAACCTGACCCGCATAAGGCATTAAAATTCATAACACATGAAAATTAGGGAGTCCTGGAAGCACTTTCTTCTATATAAGTACAAATTTTCTCTGCCTACATCTAGCATTTAAAGGAAACCATCCAGATAATTAAAATGCCTATAAATGAAATGTCAAAGTTAAATGTTTTTTTTAAGTCTTAATGCTTAGGCAAAGTGAAACCTTTATTCTAAAATAATACACTTTAAATACTAGCAGTATCTTGTGAGGGAGTAGAATAATTAAGGATTGCCACAGAAAATGGGTCTACAGGTCTATGTGCCGCTCCACTCAGTAAGTAACCTTTATGAAGGAATGCGATAATCAGTGTGTATTTTTTGTCCTTAAATACTGCCATTATTTTAAACATGAATCTAGCTCCTGTGGATAAAGCTAACCATACAATGCACAAGAAGTAATTAATCACACAAATAGAGAAAACAGAGTTGTTGAGTTAGGCAGATTTTGATTTGGTTTTTGTGTATCTGACTTCATTTTCTTCCTCCCTCATATTGCATGATCATTGTTGTTTGTTTGTTTTTTTTTTTCTTTTTATCTTCTTGAGTGTGCCCCCGTCATCTGAGGATAGTCACTGTGTGAGAAATGCCCTTGTGAGCTCTGACTAGGTTTGGGGCATGCATGATACATCTGAGCTGGGAGACAGTTGTAGTATAATCCAGTCCCTTGGTCATGATGTAGATCAAACAGGCTGTAGAACAGGCAATCCCCTTTTCTAGATTCTATAAGGTTTAGGTCAAACTTTTCACACACCACACTAATACAAAAACCTACACTTCAACTCTATGGCTAGCCCTTTGAATGCTAGGATAATTGACCTTTCCACCCTTTGCTCCAGTAGGTGAAGCTCACTAACCATCAAAGCTGATCTCATTCTCAGCAAAGAAGCCTGACATAGGCCCAGGGTAGAGTCTGAGCAGAAGATAAAGAACTGGGATGGTGTAATTACTTAGATAGTTTGTTCTGGGATGACACATATCATCTCAGGCCCCACTGATATAGATATTGATGTGCTACTGCACTGGTGTGTCCACTCCTACCTCTCTGTGATGCCAATAAGACAAGACTACAACTTGCTCAGCTGCTAGGAGCCAATAGCAATTGACTTCTCCAGTGTTTTGTTCGTGGATAGTGGACTTCCCAATAGGAAGGAGCAAATAGTTTGGGGGACAGTCCTTAGTTTTTCAGAAGATAATCCTGACTAAAACTGGTTCTTTCTTCATCTAGACCATTTTCCAGTTTCCTCTTGATGGCAGCATCCTGGAGATCAGGTGTAAGACCAACATCTCTAGTCATCAGTGAGAGGATCCTGTCTCTGGTTGAAGCATGCTATATATATTTCTGCAATTATATTTTATCTGTTTGTTTAGAGTTACTTTCACTCACTCCTCCTTGAGTGGAGATGGTAAAAATGGTCAATTCTTCTTCCAGGCAATGCATTAAAAAGTGAAGTCAAGCCAGGTGGTTTTGAAAGGGAGATAAAAGGTCAAATATGATACCTAACTATTAGCAGTCTACTTGACGTGAGTAGTAAGGGCTGATCCTAATAAATAGGGACCCTCTCCATGGGCCCCCAAACACAAGCATTTGGCTGATTCAGCTCGAGGGGGCCATAAGTGGTACTGTGCATCTCTGAACTAAAGTTGTGCATGTTTAAACATGCGAGGGCACAGAGATAATTAAGTCTCAGCTTCTGGCCTCTTTTTCTATTGAAATCACACTTCAGTTTTGGCATGGAAGAGCCTAGAGCAGATATTCTTTTTTTTTTTTTTAAGATTTTATTTATTATTCATGAGAGAGAGAGAGAGAGGAAGAGACATGGGCAGAGGGAGAAGGAGGCTGTCCACAGGAGCCCAATGTGGGACTCGATCCTGGGCCCTGGGATCACGCCCTGAGTAAAAGGCAGACACTCAACTGCTAAGCCACCCAGGTGTCCCTAGAGCAGAGATTCTTAAGAGCAGAATGGTATCCCTTGATTCATGTGGAGCCTATAGAATGTCTCCTCATCTTTCGTGTCTCTACCCCACTTACTCTCCAACAGACAGGCTGTAAGAACTTGCAGTGAATACATACCCATGTGCCACTTACTACCTACTTTGAAAGACTGACTAGTGAAATCTCAAATATGAGAGGGGAAGAGATTATATATTCACAAAGAGTCTGGAGGAATTATCTTCCTTGTTAGGACTTTTAAGGTGGCCCTAATTCTTGGTCCCATTCATTATCTTTTTCCTTTTGGTAACATTCAGGAATGACATCCTTTGATATCTCTTCTAGAACAGATATAGCAGTGTTTTAAGATAACTTGATGGATAATGGAAAAATTAGTCTTTACGGGTTTTGTTCAGTGTTGAGAGGTATGGCTAGCATTTCAGAAAGGTCAAAATTCAAAAGAATTCCAATGATTTTATTTACTTATTTTTTTTAGATTGTATGTATGTATATATTTATTTGGAGCACATGCTGTGCACAGGGTTGAGGGGCAGGGGAAGAGGGAGAAAGAATCTCCAACAGACTCCCTCCCCACTGAGCATGGAGCCCAACATGGGCTCAATTTCATGACCTGGAAATCGTGACCTGAGCCAAAATCAAGAGTCAGATACTTAACCAAGTGTGAGCCACTCAGGAGCCCCAAAACAATTCCAGTGATTTTAAGGCAAACTGGAAAAGAAATACACAAGAAGTCACAGCAAAATCTACCTGCTTATGCTGCTCTTCAAAGACAGCTGATACAGATTGAAAACTGGATTTTTCTACCTTTTGTATTTGCGTTTTGCTTTAGTTTTGATTAAGGAGAGAGTAAAGAACACGTAATTACTCATAAGTTTTAAATTATAATTTTACTCACTATTTTAAACTCAATTATCACTTCAATTTTTTGTAAAGGCTGTTCCTCTTGCTACTACTCTGTGACACATGGTTCAGTAAACACTTGCTCTTCTAAAAAGTGCTAGAAGCAGGACACTAACGTTTAGATCATGACCTCTGCCAGTGGCTTATGAGCAAGCAGTTAGGTGATTTGGAATGATTGCATATTGGATGTCATATTGAAACCATCATCCTTCTGGACCTTCCCCCACTTCTCTTCCCGTTCCTTACTCCTGTTTCCTTAATTACTGAATTCTACCTACCCAATTTAAGCCAGAAATCACTACAATGTCTTTTACTTCTTAACTCCATACAACTCACATCTAATCAGTTACCAAGGCCTATAAGTCTTAACTGCCAAAAGAATCTCAGCCTTTTCCACTCGGTGTCATCCCTGTGACCAACATCCAATCCAGTGTCAGTCCATCTCCAGTACCATCACCAATTACTAGATTCTTCCAAGGCCTTTAATTTATTGCTTACCTTCCTGCTCGGCCCGCCTGCAGTCTTCTTTCTATAACCAGGGAAATCTTTCCAGTCTTTCTAAAATGTTTCCAACACCTGTCAAAGGTTTCCCAAAGTCTAGGAATCAGAACAAAACTTTGTAGAAGCATTTGTAGGACCCAGGCTTTGGTGTCCTACAAGATGTTATGTTTTCATATGTCTCTAGCCTCATTATTCGTCACTACTTATTTCACGCTACCTGATAACATACCATAGGATTTCATATTTCTCCAAAGAACCATATTCTTTTGTTCTCATTTATGCCTATGGCTCCCTCTGCCTGGAACACATTTCACCTTTCCATCTCCTCTGCTTTGCCCACTTCAGGTCTCGTATTCAGGAACTTTTCCCCTGAAAAACCTTCCTGATTCTCCCACTCTGCTTCATTTCTGGAGTAGCTACCCCTTTTATGTGTTTACAGGGTCCATGTGTTTCTCTTTTCATATTCACATTATTCATTGTAGTGCACCTGTGAACAGAGTATGTGTAAAGACCTTGTTATCCCATTTGCTCCTTGTATCCCCAGTGGTTAATCCAGAATAGATATTCACCAAATATATGTGTATAAATTAATAACCCCACTATAAGCTCAGGATCCGCCAAACACTTCCTTTTTACTGTTTTCTTGAGTCCTGAGAGAACAGACACTCTTCAAACCCAAGTAATTCTTGTTTACCTAGACAACCCCATTAAAACAGGTAATCATATAATAGTAATAATAATAATAATAATAATAATAATAATAATAATAATAACAGGTAGCTCGTATAATAAAAATAGAAAAATTATTGTAATCCTTTGTCAAGGATTACACTAGATGCTTTTGATTGTTCTATCTAGTGCTTAGTAGGATGAATGTACTCTCTATTTCATCTCCAAGTACTCACAGCACTTCTGCTTTGGAACTAAAACACAAACTCATCTGACTGACTCTGAAGCTTAGGCTTTTAATATTCTTTTTGCTGGGGATCAGCCTAAGTCCCCCTTCTTTTAGTACTGCTGACAGAGTGAACAAAAGGAAACATTGAAGAGCTACAAAAGCACAGGGCTCAGGATCAGAAGACCTAGCCTCTAATCCTGCTCATGAGCTGAGGTAAACATTCTCATCTCTTACAATATGAAAACTGAAAGAAACATAATGATTTTTAAAAATTTGTTCCTCAAACCATTGTTCTATATTAACTAGCCCAAATGAGACCATTGAAAATATTTATTGTCCCAAGCTCACAGGTTTCCTTACTGTAAGTTTCCAGTTTGGGCTATAGACAGTGTGTACCCATCCTGGGCATACTCCCAGAGCATGCCTTCCCTGAACCAATTTTTGGACACTCTGCTTATTGCTTTAGTATTAAAACAATATTGTTTATACCTTGTTGATCCACACAATTCTAGAAGGCAAATATGCTTATGCTTATGTATTCTTCTAACATCCTGCTAAGAGCTTTGTATTGAAGAAGTATTTATAAATATTTATTGAGATACTGATTATTAGTAAAGATTCTTTGAGTGCTAATATCGGCTGAGAAAAAAAAATGACCATCAAAATACTCTTTGAGCTCCATTCTTGAAGAAAACCAGTAGTAAGAAAGCAAAGCTGAAATAATTTTTGAATTTAATGTATTAAAATGCCCTCAGCAGTGATCAGATTTCTTGGTTTCCTGAAAGCTCCTTAGACTCTGTCATTTGGCATGTGGAGGCATTTTGCTAGGCAGGATTTGCCTTGTTCTTCTGCGATAAGCCATAAAAGAGAAACTATTTTGCTAGCACAATAAAACTCTTAGCATAAACATCCTTTAAAAAAATCTTCCATTTGATTGTAGAGAAATTATTTCAGTATTAAGATGGATTTTTTCCTAATAAAAATGCTACAAAACTTCAAAAGTTATTTGCCTCCTCTAAAAGTTACTTCCATTAGAAGTTCAATTTTGCTGGATCATAAGATAATTTCATTCTTTGTTTGGAATGTTGGTGCAATAAAAGAAGCACTTAACTGCTGCACTCTGTACCCAAATCTTTTGCTGTCTTTTGCCAGTCATTTGTTTTCTCAGGGCTCTATCAGGCACCATCATTCACAAGCCCTCTAGATCAAGGTGAAAAGGAGAAGCAGATAATGATAACATCTTTTGATGAAGCTATCTTTGTCCCAAATCGGTCCCTGATTTAAAGGAAGAATTGGTTAAACAGTTATAGATTTTAAGTAGATACGTAATTTTCTAATTTATTGGAAAGGATTTGAAACAATAATGCAGGAAATTCAGGGGAGAAAAGAGTGAAGGATGACAGCAGAAAGATTCCTGCTTGAGTTAGAAAGGGCAGAATATTCGTAGGAATCTTTTACTGTTTTAACCCATGCTTTTATTTTTTTTAATTTTTTTTTAAAGATTTTATTTATTTATTCATGAGACACACACAGAGAAAGAGAAAGAGAGAGAGAGAGGCAGAGACATAGGCAGAGGGAGAAGCAGGCTCCATGCAGGGAGCCCGATGTGGGACTCAATCCTGGGTCTCCAGGATCACGCCCTGGGCTGAAGGCGGCACTAAACCGCTGAGCCACGCAGGCTGCCCACCCGATGCTTTTATGCTGTGTAGAATAGAAATCCATTGAGCTTATGTCATTGGAAATGCATATTGTGACTCAGTGGAAATGACATCAATTTGGAAATGACCAGGATAAAAAAGGTAACATGACACATTAAAGCTCAAATTATTTAAAAGATGTGAAATAGGTTCTTCTGTCTTTTGTCCATATTGGTTTCTTCTTTCTCCTCTTCCTTCTTTTTTCTTATGCAGAGGTTGAATTCCAGAAACTGACCTATACCCACCCCACCGAATAGAAATGAACTTCTCACTTTTCATAAAATGTTTGGAGAACTTTATTGTTTCTTTATACAGAGCACTTTTATACCAAGGAATCATTGAATTAGGGAAAAATGCTTGCATTTTGGATTTAGTTAGATGTTTTGAATCCTGAGTTAATTGGGTTGTTATTTGGAGCAGGTCACTTCACTACCTTGAAGCTCATTTTTCCTGTTTGTGTAATATGATTAATAAATTCTACTACCATTCAGATACGTATATACTAGTGTTTAATAAATAGGAGCTAATGCAAAAGAGAAGAAGCCCACCTCTGCATTGATTGAAGGGACCCTGCAGGCTTTCATGGCACTCTATCACACAAAATGCCGATTAAATAACAAAGGAAAGATAGATGTGCTACTGCAAGAGTGTAAAACTGAAAGGCAGAGGACATCGGGCTGTAAAGTCACTATGAGGCACTGGCTTGATTGGGGTGGGGAATACCATGGGTAGACAAACAGGACAGCTGATGGGTTCTAGAAAACTGTGTCAACTTCCCAATTTCACCGCCCTAATTTCTTCCCATGGGGCCAAGCCTTGATCTCATTGTTGCTTTCTGGCCTGGCCATACTCCATGCAGTGCCTACACAAGGGCTCCTTGATTGGTGCATGAGCCACTCCAGAGCAGAACAAACCGTGTCACTCTGACAATGCTCTGTACCGTAGCAGTCAGCTTTGATGTTTAAGTTCCTCCTTAACCAAATTATGAATGCTCTATTTCTCTCCATTGCCACTGTAATGAACTTTAGCAATAATTATACGCAATGCTCCCTGGACTAGATTTGTTGTCTCCTTTGCTGCCCATGATGTCCTGAGTATTGCAAACCCTGGAGACAATGTGCAATATAGTCGGGTGCAAAGACAAAGTTTCACCCAATTGGGAAGTGCTGTAAGGAATAGAACAGATCAGAAACTGGTTAATGAAGATAGAGGAAGAGTGGCTTATGTTTATATAATATTTGGAAAGTTTGAAAAATAACCTCAATTTTAGTTGCATTTTCTCAAGTCTTTGTGATGTCAGTTTCAGGCAGTAGACTTATCAGTGTAACTATGATTGGATGCCTTTGGGATAGCACATTCCCTGGCAGTTCTGTGAAATCTGTTTTACTGTGTCTTTCATCTATATGGTTTCAATGCACTTTCACCTGGTACAGATCCCTCAGTGCATTTGTGACAAAAAGCACAAGTATCCTGATTGCTTATTCAAATATTTCCTACTATATCCCACTAGAGGTAGAGGAGGTAAGGCATACGTAATACAAAGAAATTATTGTCAATTTTGACTTAATTTATTAATATTTGAGAGTTAAAATCTATTTTAAAAAATAAAATATAATTATTAAGAATTCAGCTTCCATTGTCCTGTTCAAATTTTGTCATTTACTAGGTGTGTGATCCTTTTTTTTTAAAAAAGATTTTATTTATTTATTCATGAGAGACAGACAGAGAGAGAGAGAGGCAGAAACACAAGCAGAGGGAGAAGCAGGCTCCATTCAGGGAGCCCAACGTGGGATTCAATCTTGGGTCTCCGGGATCAGGCCCTGGGCTGAAGGATCAGGCTAAACCCCTGAGCCCCTTGGGCTGCCCCAGGTGTGTGATCCTTGATGAACTAGTCGCCAGTTTCTCATCTTTTAAATGGAGATAATATAATCCACTTCAAAAAACAGTAGTGAGGGATCCCTGGGTGGCGCAGCGGTTTGGCGCCTGCCTTTGGCCCAGGGCACGATCCTGGAGACCCGGGATCGAATCCCACATCAGGCTCCCGGTGCATGGAGCCTGCTTCTCCCTCTGCCTGTGTCTCTGCCTCTCTCTCTCTCTCTGTGACTATCATAAATAAATTAAAAAAAAAAAAAAAACAGTAGTGAGGTTTAGAGCACTGAATATAGAGTCTGGCCTATATTAAGAACTAAGAATATGTTTCCTATATTACAATGTGCCTTGACTTACTAGACTTACCACCTCTTCCTTATTCTTTTTTTTTTCCTTCTAATTTCTCTACATTTCTTTACTCTTCTTTTCAATGAAACTCTAATAAATGGTGGCTAATATCATATACATTGCTAAATGATTTTTATGTGCTAATTTAATACGATAATCTCACAAGTTAGTGCTATCATTATAAAATTTTATAAATTGGGTAGTTGAGGTACAAAAGTTTTTGCTTAACCTGGATGAACACTGATTTGCATTCAGGAAGAAATACATAGTTCTGCTCATTAGTATTATGCCATATTGCTTCTCACCTTAATATTTTTAACTTCACAGCAAGGCTTTATCTTAGGTTATAATGCAACATTTAAATCTCATTGGAAATGTGATTTAGAGCTTTAATTTTTTTTAATAGATTGTGACAGAAAGGAGAAATCATGCATGTCTGAACTTCATGAATGAGGTGATGATAATTAAGAAAAAAGATACTAGAGGCTATACCAAGTGTTCCCTGAGCCTGTTGTAGGTGACCAGGGCCTTCTTTGGATGAAGGCAATGGACTCTCCCTCTCCAAACAAACACACTTCTCCCAAGGTTATGAAGATAAAACAGCTCCATACACAAGAAGTGCTCTAACTGTCCTTCCTTCTTCCAGTCAACCACTGCCAACCTTGCAAATGATAGAGTACCATTTTAGCACCTGCTTCAGGCTAGGGAAATTGTGTCCCCAGCCCTGTCTTTCAGTGATTGTCTTGTCTTTCTGGAATTTCATATGACTGCTGGAGGTTTACTTAAGTCTCTTCCTGTAGGATATAGTTATACTTTTGTCAACTCAACGGTACATAAAGTTTGCTCACTCTGCAAGAAGTTGCCTAAAACAAAGCTTCAGATGTTGGGGAGAACTGAGATGCTGATGTCAACAGATGACAAATTAGATGCCTAACAATGCAAGAATCCTTACGGTATAGATTTTAACATAATTATCAATACATTCCTTTCAGCTATTCTCCCATTTTAATTGCACACAGTTTATGTCTTTGTTTTATGTAGCTATTTCTATGAGAGGAGAATGGAAGTAGCAAGATGAAAATGAAAGAATTATGCAAAGGAATCGAAGTCTTGCCAAATACAGAATTTGTGGTTTCTACTTTGTGCATGATTTATGCATGATTACATTTTTCAGTGTATTATCCTGCAAGCTACTTCATTGTATAGTCCCAGTTTGTCTTTCTGGTGTCTGTATTTGGATTGAGACAAATATGCTTCTTTTATTTTTATTCTTGAAGCCAAAAACTTTTTTGGAGAGATATGGAGTTTCCTTATTTTAGATTTAAGCACTATCCTTGATTTTTAGTATTATTCTTATTTGACCTGATGTTAAACTATCTCACCATCCTGGTTGATCTCTTCCTAACCTATGCAAAAGATAAAAGTGGATTCACTTAAAAAGCTGAATCCTCTTTTCTTCTCAGGATTAAATTCAGAATTTTTCTCCTTTCTGACTTAGGTGGGTCAGCAAAGAGGAAGGGGCCAAGACTAGAAACTAGGTTGTACCCCTAGGTACTGTAGGAGGCATGGCTGGAAAAAAAGACTGATGGTAGAGAAGATCGTTAACAGCACATTTCACCACCTAGATTTAATAACTACTGGGCTGAGGAAGGCAGGTACAACAAAGTTGTATATTGAGAAAAGGGATGTTACCCCAAAGTGGAAAGAAACACATAATTGAGGAAATAAATAAATACAAGCAGGCAGACACTCAGGATTAAGGGATATGTTTGTCAACAGAAAACAGGATAGGCTTTAGGAATCCTAAAAGGGCTTGAATACATCCTGCCTCATGTCAGTATTAGTCTTGGCATTGGAAAGAGTAGGTATAAAAGTTAGGATCTAGCATGGTCCAATGGGAATTTTCTAAAACTCATCTACATTCTAGAGATAAAATCATGAGAGAAAATATCCGCAGTTGTCTGACCTTCAATTATTAACTGAAAGAAGAAGCCAGGAACTAATGTTCTGTAATCATACTTTATATCACCAGTTTGAAATTGTTATGAAAAATGCAATATTCATCTCCTCTCTCTGCCTGGACAGCCAATGGCCCACTCCCCTGGTAGCATGTCTGTTCTTTTTTTCATTACCTATGTTCATGTGCTTAAATTATCCTTACCTTCCAGTCATGACTATTCATGCTTATCTATATCTTCTTGACCTACATTAATAACACTTTTCTTAATAATCATATTTTTATTGAAGTAACATACCTATTCTTTGGTGCCTATTGAAGACCCATGCCATCAAACCTTCTTCTCAGGTATATTTCTCATTAAATCACTGGAAAAGTCTCATGTTTTATTTTCTTTGCCTATATGTCTGTTTTGTTGTTATTGTTCTTTTAGAGCTCTGGAACATCCAGATAACCTTTGTGAAAATGAATTCTTTCCTATACTCAACGTAATTCAAGACCTAAACTTAAGAGAGACTGAGAGCTACCCAAAATTCGCACGAGGACCAAAGGGAAGGGAGATACAGTTCATAATCTGAGTGGCCTGTAGTCATCATGCCTGGGTCTCATATTCAGATGTGGGGCCCAGGCAAAACTAGTTTTTCAAAGTCCCCAGATGATTCTAATGTTAGTTAACCTACATCAAGGTTAATCCCCATTCTTAATTTTCTCTGAATATGTTTAGACTGAAAAGATTCTTGTTAACTAGCTGAAAAGATCAATTGACCAAATCCAAAGAAAGAATGGACCTTCATATTCAGTGTCTTATATTGGAAAATTCGACATATGTGTATGTGTGTGCACACACCTGTGTTTGGATGTGAATGTTATGTGTTTCAAAGAAGGTTTATAAACTACTACAAGCAACAAAAATTGAAGAAAAAAAAGTTGATTTTGAATAGGCAAGTGCTACACTTAGATATATGCAACCAAAATCTCGAAGCATCAAGGCGTTGCCAGGATGTCAAGCTCCCCCATTTCACACCGTAATAATTAGACTGATTATTCACAACACCTGCTCTAATTGTTGTCCTTAATGCTTCTGTCTGCTGGGGTAAATAACTAGTATCTTGATATCAAAGAGCTGACACACAGCAACTCCAGAAGAAAGATGGAACATCTGCTTTTGTTTGGGTCATGACTAACAAGGGTGTAGCAGGTTGATGAAAAAAATTGAACTCTGTTTGCCCTATCTCCCTCTCACTTTCTTTCTCAAAGATTTTTTCCAGCATTTTGTCTGCAGTGGGGC
Source organism: Canis aureus (assembly GCF_053574225.1). Lineage (NCBI taxonomy): Eukaryota > Metazoa > Chordata > Mammalia > Carnivora > Canidae > Canis > Canis aureus. The sequence continues at coordinate 29,834,134 of NC_135616.1, forward strand.
ACATATTTTCTCTTTAAGTGTCATGCATGAAACAGAGCAGTGAGACCTCATGTAGGCTGTATACTAAAATCCATAAGCAGAAATAGTGCTCAGGAAATGGGCTGATGTCTCTGACTGCAAGATATGCATGGTGAATTATGGCCATCTCCAGGCAGGAGCTCAGGTGTCAAAGTGGAAACATGTGGTATAATCTTATTAGTAAAATTTCAATTCAGTGAAATATTGGATTCATCTATACTTTTGCTAAATGCAGTCTTGCAATGAGAGCAAACAAAATAGTAAGAGAAAAATATAGGCAAAAATAATTTAAATGCACAGTGAAAAGAGCAACAGTAGCAAACATACAATTCGAAGGTATAAAAAAAAGGATACTGGAGTAGGGAATTTAAAATAAAAACATAATAGAGGAGAACAATCATGTCTTCCTTTAAAAAGAATCAAATAATCATTTTGCAATTTTTATTCAAAATGTGAAAAGGAAAAAATACAGAAATTCTGGTTATTTAGAGAAAATGAACACTAAAATCTTAGGGTTCTCATCAGTTAGGGTTCAACCACAGAAATAGAACCAGTAGGATGTATAAAGAGATTTATTGCAAGGAATTACATTATATAATTGTGGGGCTGGCTAGGTAAGCCCAAAGTCCTAAATGGTAGGCCATTAGGCAGGGCAGATTTGAACATTAGGGCATGAGCAGAAGATGCATTTTACAGGTAGTTTCTTCTTCAGGGAAAGATTTTGCTCATAAGGTCCACTCAGATTATACAGGATAACCTCCTTTAAAGCTAAGTGGTTACAGATACTAATCATACTTATAGATACCTTTATGGCAATACCGAATTTAGCATCTGATTGAATTAGCTGGGGATTATAGTTAAGTTGATACATAAAACTGACTATCTTAGTCCACTTCTTGCCAACTTGGTTCTCATGCACATCTTCTTAAACTATATTAAAACTCTAAATAAAGGCAATAACAAGATCATATTTCAACCTAACATGATGCTATTGCTCTACATACATTGAAAACACACTAACCACTTATCCCAGAAGAGGACACAAAGTTCTTCATTCCTGTTCTTTTCAATATTCTGTAACTTCAATACTGTGATGTAAAGTTAACTATTATTACTACACCTTATTTTAGATGATAAGAGAATAAAAGAGAAACTTTGCTTAGTATATATACTGATTTATAACAAAATAAGGAAGAAATACTCATATCCATTACAGTTTTCATTTCTGCAAAAGATCACTGCTTTTCGATTTAGTTAGATGTTTTGAATGGAGTTTGCCAGTGGAGTTAGCAAAACTCTTCATTCTGGAAGAGTCGGGGCCATTAGAACTCCTCCCTTAATTAAGTTAATGCAGTTTTCCAATGCCTTTAATCCTAGAATGTGGTAGTTTGAAAAGATGCCTTAAGAATCTTCTGTGTTGTAAACATAATATTCCTTACCTCTATTTTGTAGTGGCAACCCAGTTTCACCCTGATAATAGGATCAATTACTCCTGTCAATACGGTAACTTCCTTCTTTGCCTAGTGATTCAGAGGCACAAAGAGCCTAAGGTGACCAGGTCACAGTCTCAACTTTCAGTTCAAAAAACCATTATTTTGTGCTCTGATAGAAGCATTCTTCTTTTTGGTACTATGACCTCTAGGTAAGCACAGTATAATTTCAAGAGAAAAGGAAGCAAACATTTTAATAAAATAAACATTTTTAAGTTATCAGAAAATATGAAATATAAAATATCAATATTGCCTCTCTAGATTCTTAATAGTTACTCTTATCATGATATATCTATCTTTAACCTTTTATTTTTGAGGTATCGGGTTCTTTTATTGAAAGTGTCTTTCTTCTAGGTAGCATGGAGTTCTGTTTCCACTTTTCTTCAATACGGCAATCTTGTCCCTTTAATTTAGATATTTAACCTACTCATAATGTTATTATTGATCTGGGGTCATTTAAACCAGTCTTTTTGCTATATGCTTTTATTGTGGTATATTTTTTTCTTTGCTTTCTTTTCTTCTCTTTTCCTACCTCCCATTAGATTCCATTTTATGGATTCCATTTTATGTTTTTGTTAGCTCCTTAGCTATAATTTGGGGAAGGGCAGTGTTATTCTTGTGGTTGCTTTTTCCTTTTCCAGCCTTTGGATTATTGTTGTTATACATTTTATTTCTACATATGTTATAGATTACACAATGCATTTTGTTATTTTTATTTTAGATATTCGATTTTTAAGTATTTATTACAATAGTTACCATTTTTAGTGCTCTTTATTATTTTTGGCATATCTAGATTTATTTCTAGTACTATTTTTCCCTGTCTGAAGGAATTTCTTTAATATTTTTTGAAGTCCAGGTCTGCTGATGATGAATTCCCTCAATGCTTGAATTTCTGAAATAGACTCCACTATCATTTTTGAAAGATATTTTTACTGGGTATGGAATTCTAGGCTGGAAATTTTTCATTTGGTACTGTTGAAATTTTGCTGTGCTGTTTTTTGGCTTGAATTGCTTCCAAACAGAAGTTTCCTGTCTTTATTTTCTTTATTCTCTTTATTCTTTTGTATATGATGTGTCATTTTCTTATTACTTTCAAGTTTTTTTTTTCTTTATCACTGGTTTTAAGCAATTTAATTGAAACATTTGGGCCTCACTTTTAAGCTTTGATGTTGGCACAAGAGCAACATTTATCCAAGACCTTATCGTTTTCCCTTTATTGAGCCAAATCCTTTTTCATTACAATTGTCCCATGAATTATGAGATTTTTCTATTCTGGCTGGCTGTGATAGGATCTGTTTCCACACCTATGAAAGTTTTGAGTATTGTTTTCTAAAATCCTTTTGAGCATTTCTTTCCTCAGTCTCTGTTAAGTTTCCTCAAATGTAGTTTCAGTTCTCAGCTGAAAACATGGTAATAACCCTCTGCAGAGCTTCAAAGTTTTCCTCTGTGCATCTTCCCCCTCTGTTGTATACTACCCATAAATCTACCTGTGTTATCCTCCTTACCTTCTCAACTTTTTATCATCCACTTAGGAAGACTTCAGGGCTCCACCATTATTCACTTTTCCTATGCCCAAACCTGGAAAAATTTTTCAGGAAGTGAGCTGAGACAGTTATTAGGGCTCACGTCATTTGTTCCCTGTTCCCTATGGATCACTGTCCTTTGTCATATTCTTTTTCTCAATTTGTAATTGTTTCAGGTAAAAGAGTAAATCTCATCCCTGTTTACTCCATCTTGACCAGACCTGAATTTTCCATAATTAAATTTTTACATTAAAGATATATTTTGAATGTATTTTGAAAGAAAGAACCCACATAGATTTCTTAAAAAGAAAAAAAAAAAAAAGAGGGACTCCAGGGTGGCTCAGCAGCTGAGCATCTGCCTTCGGCCCAGGGCATGATCCTGGGGTCCCAGGATCAAGTCCCACATCAGGTTCTCTGCATAGAGCCTGATTCTCCCTCTGCCTGTGTCTCTGCCTCTCTCTCTCTCTGTGTCTCTCATGAATAAATAAAGATCTAAAAAAAAAAAAAAAAAGAAAGAAAAAGAAAAATCTTGGTTATTTGTACTGTCTCCCATTATATGGAGGTGGCATACATATTTTAACAGTCGTGATTTGGGATTAATTTTGATACTTTTAATAATATTTTGGTGGACACTTTTCTATGTACATAATTGTTAACAAGTCCAATTATTCCTAATGGGATTTTTCTAAAAGTATATTTGCTAAAACAAATTTTAAGGCCTTTAACACATATTGCTAAATTGCCCAATTTGGTCAACCTTCAGATGATTTGTGAAGAATGAATAAAGTGGTTATATTTGTGTTTGAGAAAGAAGAAACTCACAGTTATGTTAAGAGCTATTGATGGTCAAGAAGCAGGGAGACAGAGAAAAGAATTTGAGTTAGAAAACCAAACAGCATGAGAGATGATGAGAATCTGAATTAGGTATTGCTTTATGAATGCAGAAAGGAGGGAGGGATATTGGAAATATCCTGAGACAGAATCCACAGGTTGTGAAATTAATTGGATGTTGGAAATCTCTATATGATTTGGCCATGGACTAAAATAGGAATTACCTAAAGCAAGGAAGTTTTGTATGTGGGGGAGCATCCGTTTGTTACTTATTTAATCTTTGTTGGAGTTAAATTGCACAGGAACTACCCATGGTACAGTCCAATAGTGATGGCTAATAAAAAATCAGTTTAGGTGTGAGATCTAAGCTTGAGACATTATTTGAGTATCTACATAATTTGAGTAAATACATAGAAATGGAAATCAATCATGATGTCCACCACATAAGTGTCATTTTTACTGGGTAAAATGTCTGGAGTGAAAAGAGAAAAAAGGCCAAGGAAGGAATTAAAGTCACACATACATTCTGAGTATGAGTAGAATCAAAGAATGCTGAGAGAACGTAAAAAGAGGAACCTGGTAAGCAAAATCGATGGGAGGAAAAACAAAAACTGAAAAGGGATACACTGTCCATAATATCAAGTACTTGTCTAGAGTAATAAGTACCAAGGAATATCTTGGGATTGGGCAATTAGCTTAGCAAAAGTAGTATCAGCTCATTTGGGCAGGCATCTGGTTGTAGGAGTAGATGACAAGGCTTTTAATATCAAGAATGTATTAGTTGTATGGGACAAAAGTCAGAGAGATGGCATTGTTTCATGTCTGTCAGGTCCTAATGTCCACCATGCCATTCTTGTCATGGTGAACTAGGATAAGCTAGGTCCTGGTCTGATAGGCTGGTAGCATTAGGGTCGATGCTGAGAGATTTAGGGTAGAATGTTCAATGTAACTTCAATTTGATGACAAAAATTTGTGGTGACAGGTTTTTTTTTTAATTTTTATTTTTATTGGGTAGAGGCTGCAGTGCACATAGATGTAAATGGGTCATCTTAAAGCTGTAGAATCTGGAATACCGAACTAGATTCAATTAAAATAAGATATCCTGAATATTAAATAAAAAAGATTACTTTAATAAAAAAGGTGGGGGGAGGGAAGGTAAGGATAGGAAGGCAGAGAGTGAAGGGACAAAAATGCTCCGAGTAGTTCTGAACACTTATTTCTTACAATCCATGTAATGAAGGAAAATTACTTATGAATAATGAATTCATATGATCAGGGTATTTTTTTCCTTTTTTTTTTTTGGAATTATAGAAACTGTGTATCAAAAAAATTAAAAGGGATGGGTGGGTAAAAGGTAAACAAGTATCAAAGCGGTTTTCATTAATTAGAGAGGCTTTCAGCAAAGGGCAGCCAGTTGTCAGATTCTTATTATCAATTCAGCAGATAATGTTCTAAAATATACAGCTAATTTTTAGTCATCATTTTAGACATGTCACTGTAAATGTGAATTTTAGTGCAATTACGTGTCACACCTCAACCACCTCTGTATCCCAGGAGTTCCCTAATGATCAATGTAATTCCCAAGATTGCTAAAGGAATTAATAATAATTACCTACCTATAGCCAGAAATGCAGATAAACCACCTGCTTTTCCCCTTCCAAGTTCATTTCTTTCTTTTGTTTAATCACACAATGAAACAATTATCTTCCATTTATGACATCACAGTCACTCCCATAGCAACAGGCATCTTCTATCACTTCAGTATGGGAATAATCAGAAAGCAGATACAAATTTTTGAAGGAGAAAGAATGTATTTATATATAAATACCCTAACAACTAGCAATTTCTAGGAGACAGAAATAGAAAAGAATAGGAATATCTCCTAGATAAGGGTTTCCTTTTAAATGTTAATTTTTGTTTGACTGTAAACTTCATCTTTTAAACCCTTTCTCCCATTATTATCATCATACCTTGAGTGCTTACAGCTGAACACCAGTTCACTGTGACCTTTCTGAAATCGCAAGCCATCCTTTCTCTTTGTCACTGTGATAATGGAATGGATCAGATTCTTCCTGCAGACATTATAATGGAGTTCAACTGTCTATGGCATACACTAATGAAAAATGTTAAACCTTTCTTGTCTCCACCATGTGCCGCCACAGCACACAGCAGATGCCCTGCCTGGAGAAGCCCATATGGCAGGCTGGTATTGGTGATATTTCCTGTAATGTCAAGGGAGCCTGTTGTATGGAAAGGATGTTGTGTGTACCATTTGGAGGCTTAGGTACAAGTGCATTGAGTGAGAGCCACTTTATCTGTCTGCCTGTCCCTCCCTCCACAGTGCTAGCTAGAACCTCACTGGCAGGCAAGTAGGCCTTTCTGCTGTGTGATTCAGAGACACTGGAAGCCCTTTCACTGCCTCCTCTCCATAAACACAAATAGTACCTACCTCCTTATAGATGTCTGATGATCCTTTAACAGTCTGTAAAATTTTTTCACTGAAACTGAAAAATAATATCTTAAATGCAAACATTGAGGCATGGACACATTCTGACTTCAATCCTCATTATATAGATATCAATATAAATCATGAGTATTAGTTCTGTTCCTCAAAGAAAAATACATCATGGGCTATGTGCCATTAAGGGAATGGGACAGCTAAAGTAGGGTGAAGTGAGGAGAGACAAAAATGTTCTTTTAAAATTCATACTTACAGCCACTGCGTAACAATTATGTTGTTTCACTATCAGGTACTATTACTCATTGTCCACATTATTAAGCTAGGCATTTAAGGCTTGTGAGGTGATGAACCCCATGAATGAGAAGGACCAAGAGAAATGAACAGATTCCATTAAACACAGGGAGTATCGTGGGTGGACACTCAGGACCCATAGATATTATATCGGTTACAGTTTACTTAATTGAGCCAAGGGGATACATATTTAATAAAGGATAATAAATTATATAAAGCAGAATGATGGTGATGATGATAATACAGTGAGCATGCTTTTGCTAGTCTTTTCTAACTCCTTACTGGAGACCCTGGATGCAGAGGATAGAAGCTAAACCAAACCTCTGGTACCATAGCATTGTTACCCAGAAACATGATGACATACAGTTTCCAGACTTCTCTGGATGAAAAGCATATATCCAGAATCATCATGGTCTGGGCTAATTTTATCATTACTGTTCCTCTAGCCCCACATTGTTGGTATATTATTACAACCTTAATAATAATGGTCTGCATCTAGTCCAGTCCCATCATGATGTGGTGACTAGCATGCTGCCTTTTTCTTTCAAACCACAATAGTCCAGGAGGGATTGACCTGGCATGCTTTGTCACAACTTATCAACTACACTGTGGTTTAGTTTCCTCTTCAGAGACAGACTCAAATTGCATGTATGTTTGCCAAGTCAAAAGGCCAAGTAAGGGAACTATGTGAATAATTCCACCTAAAGTTCCACTGTTGGCAAAATAGTACGCATAACTAAGGTGTTTGCATTTGTTTTACCTATGTTTATGGAAGTTGGCATACACAAGCATTTAAGACTCAAATGTTTAGTCTCCTTTTCTCTGATCATGTAATTGAATTAATGCTGCTTTGAGATTATATCCCCCAAGTGTTCAACTAAATATATAGTACAGCTTATATTTGCAGTTGGCAAAGAGGTTGGAAGCTAAACCCTGCGGTGATTAACACACAGGCTTTACAATAACACAGACTGTGTTCCATCCCCATCTGAGACAAGTTTTGTAACTTGCAAATGCCTCAGTTTCCTAATCTTCTCAAAAGACATAGTAATAGAAATCCATAGCATGGCTTTGTTATGGAGGTTAAATTAAGTAATATACATGAAATATGTACAAGAATGCATGGTTCACAGTAAATCCTTTGTAAATTTATTAGTTAACTCCAGGTTGCAGAAGGAAGCCAAGACTGTTGAACATGAAAATAAAACTCTTTGGAGACTGAGACTTTAATGTCCCTTATACACGTGTACATACACACACACCCCAGAAAATAGTTTAGTGCCTAACACAAAACTGGGATTTATGATAGTTCAGTGGTGTCTGTGTTCTGGAATCCCTAAACGAGGTAGGGTTTATGTCTCAGGACTGATGGCAGAGTCTTTTGCTTGGCATTTCTCTTGAACGACATTTCTAAGACAATAGGCAGATGAAGTACCAACTCCTAAAGTTGATAACAACTGAGACACTTCATAACTACATACAAATTGCCTCTGATTTTCTGCCAGTGGTTTTTTTTTTTTTTTTTTTTTTTTTTTTTTTTTTTGGTACATTGGATGAAGATTTGATTGCCACTTGGCAAGTGTATTGACTTGATGTGTGATTCCTGAGGTTTTAATCATTTGTATCACATTCTTGTCTCACTGAAAAGTGCAATTGTTGGCAATCACTCCTTCCCTCGTTACTGCCAACTGGCTCTAGCCTGCTGTATTTCTTTCTTGTATTGCCTCCTTACTCTAAGTTTTCATATACAAACCGAAAAAAGTCCAAGCACCTTGTCTATATACCAGTCTCAGTCTTGGCCATCAGGAGGATCCTCATTGGCCTAATACATTTCACTGAAGTTCACTAAAAAGAAACTCAATAATTAATTACCTTTCTATACTATCATCATACCTATTGGGTCAACTATTATATTTAACTATTATATTTATATAATATAACTATTATATTTAACTGTTATATTATATAATACAACTATTATTATATTTCTGTTGTGCATAAAAAGATACGACGTTTATATTCATGTGGGCAATCATGTACCTTTTGATTCACTGATTGACACATTTATCCAACTAACAGATCTTCACTGAATGCTTAATATGTACCAAGTATATTCCAAAATACTGGAAATACAATGTTGAATGAAAGCAATTGGAGCCTTGATCTCATAGAACACTTGTGCTAATAAAAGACAACACACAAACCAATGTAAAACTAACAATGAGAATGCTCTAAAGTTGATGTGCATGGTTTCATGAGTGGCAGGATTATTTGATCCATTCAGAGAGGTTAGTGACCTTTTCCTGAAGAAATGACTCCAGAGCAATGAGGGTAATAAGTGATGATAGAGAAAAACATTTCATGTTAGAGAGAGAGTCAGTGCCATGTTGCCAATAGGAAAGGGAGATTTGACCATGGAGTCTGAAAGGAGCAAAGAGAAGAATTGAGTAGCTGGAACTGAAAGAGTGATATAAAATATAAGATAAAGCTGAAGAGGTAGAGATCAGATCAGATCAGATCTTGAAGGCCAAGTTAAAAACTAATCAAATGAAGTTTAAGAACAATGAGATTTTGATGATTTTTTTTCTTTGATATTTGGATGATTTTAAACTGAAAAAGGATATGCTCCAGTTTTGGATATTGAGAATAACATGAGTTAGAATATGGAAAAGAGATACTGTAAGTAGAGAAGTGGAGAGATAAGGATAGACTGATAAGGTGCCTAATATAAAAATCCTAGAAAGGAAAGGTAGCAACCTGGGCAAATGCTGTTGAAGAGGACATGAAGAGAAATAGATGGGATGAAATGATACTCAGACAATGATATGGGTAAGGCTTGGAATCAAAGATGCACCCTTAGTGTCAGAGTGATTCCTAGTTTCCAGATTGTATAAATTGAATGAATGTATGGTGGGACCATTTGCAAAGATGAGAAACATGTGCAAGGATTATATAAGGTTTATTTTTAGCAATAACGAGAATGAAGTATCCTGGAAATATTTAGGAGGAGGTATCTGATGAGCAGAAGACTAAATACATCTGAAAGTCAGCAATATCTCACTTGAATATGTTTATTTGTATTATCTTCTCATTGGTAATTCCAGTAGTAGCAATGGATGAACTTGCTGGGGAAGGGAGTGTGCATGATAAGAGAAGTAGGGAAAAGAGTAAACTTGTAGAGTTTGAAAAACTTTGTGAAACCTAAGTACCGGGCCTTCCCATTAAATTGGTGAATCATTATCTAGGATGACCTATATCAAATTAGGGGAAGACCTAGACAACTGGATAAAAAGTATATGGGAATTTGAAGGAGTATAATAGATTTTCTAGTATCTACAGTCATTTATTCTTACTGTAGAATTGTCTGAGTAGATTTATACTTTGACAATTACCTCTTGACCTTTATTTAACCCATCATGTATGTTAATTTTCCACCCCCTTTTGCCTGTAAATAGAGCTATTAAAGATATTCATAATGTTGCTCGATGTCCCTTCTACATAGACTTTAGTGAGAAATTTTCCTCATAAATTTTGTTGGTACTTAGTTCAGAAGGCTTCTGACAAGGTAACTCGTTCTGCTCTCCAGTAATCAGGTCATTCTTTCCCTTAAGCTAAATCCTAATATCCCTTTATTTAAATGTAAACTTCTTTTATTTGGCTTCAAGGCTCTCTCCTCTTTGCTCATGTGTGTATTTGTTACACTCAGAAGTCTAGACTCCCCACCACACCATCTTTGCTATCTTCAAATCAACTTAATGATATAGGTCATTCTTTCCTCTTTTACTAGTGTCTCTCACTTTCTTGAATCCTCTCACATCTTCTCCATTGGGCATTCCTACAACTCAGATCTTTCCCTTTTTTTTACTCTTTTTCAAAGGTAGGATCTTCCACTAGGGGTTGTGAGATATACCCAAGACTCTGAATATAAATTTGTGAATGCAGATGCAAACTGAACTGGTTAATTATCCTAATGCATTGTGGGGATATATAACAATAGGTAAACACTAAGTGTTCCTACCCTCCAGTTTTCTTATAATTTATCTTGAATATAGGGTATATGTCAGCCTTTAATAAAAATATAGGGTATATATCAGCCCAAATAAAAATGTTTTTTTTTCCTTTTTTTTAATGGAAGGCAGTATGATTAAGACAACTAGGGCAGCCCCAGTAGTGCAGCGGTTTAGCGCCGCCTACAACCCAGGGCATGATCCTGGAGACCCCGGGATCGAGTCCCACATCGGGCTCCCTGCATGGAGCCTGCTTCTCCTTCTGCCTGTGTCTCTGTCTCTCTCTCTAGCTGTGTCTCTATGAATAAATAAATAAAATCTTTAAAAAAAAAAAAAGACAACTAAAGAGATGTAAGAAATGAAAGTATTGTCTATTTGAAGTCCATCCTCTCCTTCCCATCCCATTTTTTTCTAGTCAGTCACTTCTAATCTCCCTTATCTTTCCTAAAAATCAAGCCTGTAATAATGACAACATATTTTATATATTTTTATGTAAATAGTCATAATGTCAATAATGTTGATGGATTTTGAAGCATTAATTGATTGCTTTGAACATTTGTGCATACTCGAACTCATCATATAACATGTGTGGGTCTCCTTTCCCCTTCAAAGATTGGGGCAATGCCTTCTTCCAAATCTCCCTTGACACTCAGTGCTAGGAAAAGCTGATATGTTAGTTCTCTAAACCATTCTTAATTAATTATACTTGAGTAAAAATGACTTCTACTCTAACATTTCAGTGCAGTAGAAATACATATTTATTTTTAGTTAAGATATGATATTAGTTTGATGTCTGTCAATTCAAACAAAATAAAACATTAACCCAACATTCATGCATCTCACAATATAAAAGAAAGAGGAGTCCTGGATATAGGTAGCTTTAATACAAGCTAGAACAGAGTTTGTTTTGGAGAGATGCTATGAAGATTCATTGAAGAAGGTAATATCTTTCACTGGAGGACTTGAGAAGTTTCCCGATGGGAATGGGAGCATTACAGAGGTGAACATAGGCATAGGAGAGTAGAAAGAATGCACTATGTCCAAATATCCTTTGGGTAGTGGGAAAAAGAGAATGCACTCCTAAGTACAGGAAAATGATATTGTAGGGTGTATAATGCCTCGGAAGTAGAGTGGCATTTATCCTGGGATGTCTGGAATAGTTAGTGCCCATTATGATTAATGGCACCCTTTTGTCTCTCAAAAGTATCTGGTTTAGATCACAGATTATGTGACTATCCTGTACATATGGAGCTGTGACACTGTTGTGTAGACTGATGCTTCCCACAGTGCATCAAACAATACAAGTTTATAGGGACTCTGAAATGGGTTCTGTAGACTTTTGTGAGAATATTGTATACAACTTATGTCCATCTTAAAGATTTGCAATGTATGTTTACAAGTTCTGTAGTATAGAAACTTATTTGAATGTTTTAGCAATTTTTGACCACAGATACCTTTTCATAGGACACAAAGTGACATATCATGAAAGTGGTAATGATTGTCTATTGGAAGAGTGTTGTAGTACAAGTGTTATGCTATAGGAAGATCAATCTGTAGTAGGCTGCATTGGTTTGTTCAAATGGCAAAGACTTGAGGTGGCAAGAAAATTATGTTTTTAATATTTTTACTTATATATTAGTATAATATGAAAGATTGTACTTTCCAACAATGGATGCAGTAACATCCTTCTGCATTGTACACAGTCTTCCAGAACCTTGCCAGTCTCCCACCAAGAGGTGGAATCTACATCTCTTCCCCTTGAAACTGAGTCAGCCTTTTGTGGCAACCTCAGCTAATAGGATCCTGACCAAGATCTGTTCCGTGATTTCCCAGTTTAGGTTATAAAAGGTGCTAAATATTTTACCTGACTCTCAGGATATGCACTTTGGATCCCTGAGCCACTCTAAGAGATCTAGTTACTCTGAATCTGCCAGGCTGGTGAGACTACACAGCAAAAGGAGAGAGATACCTGAGGATCTCCATGTTCTTCTGTCTGCCATCTGAGTCTTCCTAGCTCAGATGTCAAATGTAGAAGTGAGGGAGACTTGGAGAGGACTCCGGCCCCAGCCATTGTCTGATGACAAGTGCATGAGACAGTAAGAACTATCTAATTGTTCCCAATGGGTCAACCCCCAAAATTGTTAAAAGTCATAAATGTAGTTAAATAAAAAAAAAGGAGTGGACAAAATTTAAACAATAAAGTAAAGGTAGGAAAGATAAAATCGGGCTAAATGTGAGATCAACCCATAAATCATGATATAATTTCCTTAAATTGTTTAGAGGTGTACCCAAGTGAGACTCTGCATTTTCTAACAGTGTAGCCACTTGGATCTGTTGCACCACCAGCACTGACCAAGTGGATGGGCGGAGTCTCATGTTAGAGAATTGTCCCTTTAAAGGGTATGGGGGGGAATAGGCAATGAACACAATGTAGGGGAGATCAGTCAAAGTTAATGGCAGACAGTGATACTCAGAGCTTGCAGCAGTAGCACAGCAAATGAATCAAATAATATTGGATATGAACAAAAAACATTATAAAGGAAGAGGGTTTTAAAATGGCATTCATTTAACTTGACAAAAGAGAAGAAAGAGGGACACCTGGGTGGCTCAGCAGTTGAGCATCTGCCTTTGGCTCAGGGTGTGATCCTGGAGGTCCAGGATTGAATTCCACATCGGGCTCCTTGCGGGGAGTCTGCTTCTCACTCTGCCTGTGTCTCTGCCTCTCTCTCTCTGTCTCTCTCTCTCTCTCTCTCCATCTCTCATGAATAAATAGATGGAATTCTTAAACAAAAAAGAATCGGAAGAAGAAGAAGAAGAAGAAGAAGAAGAAGAAGGAGGAGGAGGAGGAGGAGGAGGAGGAGGAGGAGAAGGAGAAGGAGAAGGAGAAGGAGAAGGAGAAGGAGAAGGAGAAGGAGAAGGAGGCATCAAATATGATTCTGAGATTATGAGCTCAGGTAACCAAGAGAATAGTGCTTCTGTTAAACAATGAGTATGAAACAGGAAGAAAAATGACTGCAAGAACAATTTTATTTGAAGTTTGTAGATGGTTGAATAGTAATATTCAACTCAGTAAGCAGACTGAAAGGGAGAATGGGATGCAGAGAATCAAAGTGTAGCAAGTTCTAAAATTTCTTAATTTTCTCCTTGGAGGTGAAAGTTCAAACTCTGACCATCCATTAAATTGGGGAAAATATTTGAGGACAGGAGAAAATGTAAAACACAGAATCTCAAGTACATATGGGCAAGCAAAAGACCTAGAGAAGAAGATGAAAAAAAAAAATGGAACTATAAGTCACACTGTTAGTTAATCATTATCCCAGAATTCCCACTGCTTTAATGATAAAGGAAGATGAGAGAGAAGGCAGCATAAAGAAGGGAAAGAAAAGAATGAAGAAGAGAAGCAGTAGTAGGTGGATACTGTTGCCTTAGACTACAAAATACTGACCTCTCCAAATCCTCCAGCAAACTCATAAAGTTGGAAAAAATTTTGATTAGGGTTTAGGAGAGTGGGGTGAGGGGCGCCCCTTCTGATGCTCACTGGAGCCAAGCAAAGAATGTCTCACTGTGTAGCCCTGGGCTGAGTTCATCAAGCTGGCTCTGTAACCACAATGTCGGCTGTGCCACTCTGCTCCCTTAATGTACAGCACAAACCCATTTACTTGTTTGATTTTGCTCCTTTTTGGTAAATAATTTACATAGTTTTGCATTAGCTCAATTTGCAAAAATTGAGCAAACAGTGCAATTTTCTGTAATTATGCCAGTGCAAGACAGAAGTAAAGTCTGGCTGAGAGAGGCTTTATCTGAACTGAAAAGACATTTGGTGGAAATGGAGCATGAGAAGAAAATGAAGATCTGCTTAAATTGGCTCTGGCCAAAGTGAGAAAGAATAGAACACAATTCAGCTAACACTATAACTGAACTAAAAGTCTTTGTTTTCCCTCTTCTCCTCTAAAAGTTGTCAGGTGGGCATATGTACACCATACATATGGTGGTACACTTGTCCTCCCAGAGAGGAAACAGTTACTGTTATAAGGGCTGCCTCTGTGATTCCCTCACTCATAGACACATGTACTACTTTGAGCTTCCTTGTTCTTCACTCTGACCCTCTTATTTTGCACATCTTGCATTAACCTAAGATCCCAAAATAACCTACAGGTACAAAATGAAGAAATTAAAAATTGAAGTTAATTTTGTTAAAGACCAACCAAATGCTTGCTTTCGCTGGATATTTGTGATGGAATTTGAGAAGCCTCAGATATATGTAATTGTTTACAACTCCAGGCATGGGGCAATAGGGTATGCATTTCAATCTCTGAATTGTGGAAAATTGGTATAACTAGATCTTCCAGTCTTTTCTCATTAGAATGTGATCTAGAAAGGGATGGTTTGCTTCTATAAATTAAGGAATGAAGAGGAGACTTCCCATTGCACTGTTAATTTGATCTAGTTAGGCAATGGGTCTGGTTGAATCTAATCCCAAAGTAGTCTTTTTGCTTGTTTATTTTAATTTACATAGTCTGGTCTGGCTGGGCCCTGTCAACATCTAACTGTGGTTTTGACAAAATCACTTTTTATCTTGATGCCTCCCTTTCCTTATCTTTAAACCAGTGTGCTATATTATGTGATCCCTAAACTCTCTGGCAATTCAAGAATTTTATCCGAACTTCATTACAAACATTTTAACCAAAATACAGATATTATTCCTATAAATATCTAATAATAAAGTAAAAATAATTACTTTCTACATTGAGTATTAAATAAAAAGATGCCTTTGTACTCTGGAACTCAAGGAATGGTCTCCCTTTCTGAAAACTTATGTAAAGGGTTAATCTGAATTTTTTTTTTTCAAATGGATAAACTTCATTAAATTCCATTCCACATCTATTTATTCTGTGGACTCATGTAATTACTGGTTTATGTAATATGAAAGCATATTCATTATGTAGTATTATTGTAGTGGACATTTCTTGTTTGAGGCTGCTCATCATTAATTGCTTTTTTGCTTATAACAACCACTCATTTGCCTTTTTGGTACAATCTTGACCCAACTCCACATAATTCTCCTGAAATTGTCAAGTCTCTTACCCCCACTTTCTCAACACATGGGATCATCTAGGAATCTAGGATTATTAATCTTATACACTCATCCTGGATCTTAGTGATTGATATGGTGCTGGGCATATTAAACTAATTAATTAAACTAACATATTAAATTAATTAGTTAAACAATCAGAATCTTCTCTGAGTTTTGATGTATGGATTCAGTGAGAGGAAAATTCTTTTCCTTGGGGTAATAACACATTACAGTATAAGCTTCACACTATGAGAGGCTGTATTTTTAGTCATGTTGGGAAATATACCTGACAGTAAAACCAGCATACTGAAAGATCAGGGATGGGAGATGGAGAGAGAGCAAAAGAAAGATTTTGCTCTGATCTGGATCTGTCTATGCACAGTCTACTTTACTGCCCTTGAACTTCCTAGATACATAAACCAATATAATGTACAATGTAGAAAATTATATTACTGTTCAAAAGTATTCCTTCCCGGGATCCCTGGGTGGCGCAGCGGTTTGGCGCCTGCCTTTGGCCCAGGGCGTGATCCTGGAGACCCGGGATCGAATCCCACATCGGCTCCCGGCGCATGGAGCCTGCTTCTCCCTCTGCCTGTGTCTCTGCCTCTCTCTCTCTCTCTCTGTAACTATCATAAATAAAAAAAAAAAAAAAAAAAAAAAAAAAAGTATTCCTTCCCTTTCTACCACCTATATGAGAGGGGTATACTTTCCCTGTATTTTGTTGTTGAGTTTTTCCTCATGACTTGCTTTTTGCCAATGGGAAGTGAAGAGTTGTGATACAAAGAGACTTAAAATATATATGCACCATTGGGCTTATTCTCTGGTGCTTCTTTCATCACCATGAAAAGCGCTACTCATTTTTTCAACCTGTTCTTCATAATTTATATTCATGGAACAGACAGTTGCCCAATCCATAGTAAGAAAAAAACCCAGCTATGTTTGCAGTTTAAAGCTGAGCTATTCAACTGAGACCAACAGACCCAACAATTCTTAAAATAAAACAAATCATTGTTACTTTAAGCCACTGAGTTTTGGGAGTGGTTTATTACAGACCAATAGCTGATATGTAGGTTTTTAAAAATATAGCCTAGTTTAAGCCAGGAATAAGTTGCTTGCTGTTGAAAGAATTTTGACTAATATGGAAACTTCCATTTCTTTGAAATAAACTTGTGAAATCATAGCTAATCTGAGCTTTTATAAATGAGAAAATTCCAAGATATTTCACTTTGGAATTTGAGATGCAATAAATAAAAAAGAGGTAAGAAGAGCTGAAAAATGAACCCTGAGTCATGGAAGTATTGAGAAAACAAAGGAGAAATAGAAGTGATATAGAAGGGTGAAGGGGCTAACAATCAGTAATTCTAGCTACTGATTCCAAGTTCATAAAACCTACACCATAACCTTGGATATGGCTAGAAATTGCTCAATTTTCCACTCACCTTACCTATGCAAAAAAACAAAAGTGGAATGTTAAACCTATTGAAAAAAAGCAAAAACAAAAATTACTTGGAAGAAAAACTGAAAAAATGCCCAGGTGTTGTCTTTATGATCAAATGAGAGTGTTTTGCTTTTCTTTATTTCATTTAATGCATCTTCCCAGTGGTCATGATAGCTAATTGTCACATAACCAAGTAGACTGTAGATTGGCCCATGGAATTCAATTGTTAATTAAGATCAGTGAAATAACCAACTTGACAGCAGAATTGTTTTAACAAGAGAAAGGGACAACCTCATTGATTTTTTTTTTCCTGGTCAGCCTCTGAATAGTCAATATGATGCCCATGCAAAGTGACTTGTTTTTTGTTTGTTTGTTTGTTTGTTTCTTGTTTTTTAATTCATAGGTGTCTGGAGCAAGAGTAGCCATATCAAACTTATAGACACTATTCTGCATCTCTGGGAGACCCTGGACTTTAAGCTGCAGCAGAAGGGGACTTTAAAATGATCTTTCCTTAAAAAAGTAATAATAATAATAATAATAATATAATCTCTCCTATGGGAAAAGGACCATAGGAAAAACTGGAGATGAATATTTGATGTTCATTAAATATTAGGGAGATAATTCATGGAAGCCATTTATGCTATTTAACCATGCCTGCTCCTCCTCCTCCAGGAGTACAGCAAGTCTGTACTCTCCTGCGCACCTGAAGCCAGGGCACACCAGGTGTCTTACATTGGGTAATAAAATCTTAGCAGATGCGACTTGTTACTTTGAGACAAAAGTCTTTAAAATCTACGTGCAACTTGCTATCTACCTGTCCCCTTGCAGGTGACTAGCAATGTTCAAAATGGTGAAGTCTCCATTTGAGCCTGATTGAGGATGACATGAACAGAACAATGTGCTGACCATAGGTGGAGACATAGCATGGGCAAGAAATACAACTTTGGTTTTTTTGAGACACTGAAATTGAGGAATTATTTGATACTATAGTATATTCAAGCCCTGCATGATAAAAAGGGGTCTTCCTCCCTAAGCAGAAAAGCAGTAATATGAACTAGAATCTGTTGGTCATATTCTGCACTGAACTTTATATCCCTTTCAGTTGTTGCCTTTTTCACTGGACTGTAGATTTTGAGACTTTAAATAATCCTACCCCTTTTACATATAGTCACAGTAAGCTTATTCTTTTTTTGTGCTTCTCTTTTAAAATAAATTTTAACCTTGAAATACCTTGTCTATGTGTGTGAATGAGAAAAGGTGACAGAAGATGAGGCTTTATTAATTTTACTTATTCCTTCTGCTTTCCCTATTACTGGTGTTTCTCCTTCGCCTCCTCCTTGGACAGTAGAGAAAGAACACTACAAAAAGCAATCTTTCACACTTAAAAGAAAACCGATGCCCTGTCCTGGTGTGTTGTCAAGAAAAAAATAAGCTGTGTCTTTCCAATAACTGTGAAATTCCTTTGCCCCTAGAGAGGGCTGCTTCCTGTACCTTGGCCAAGTCATGACTTTCTTTCTTTATAAATGCAGCCAGTGTGATCTCCAAAGAGATAAATGATGAATAAGGTGGAGGCTATTTATAGTCTGGCTAGGAAAAACAATTTCACTTAACAAGGATGTCGGTTAAAATAATTAATGTTGATCAAGTGGACATGTGAATAGAGGAGCCTGTTGGAAAGTGATTAAATAGACAGTCTGATCCAGGAAGAAATATACCACTCAGATACTGGGGAATCATTTCTCTCTGTGCAGTTATTGGTTAGATGCTTGACCAAGGCCTTGAAAGACCAGGGCAGTGCTTTACTAGATTTCGTCAAATGTTGCATATGTTAAAGAAAATAAGTGGGTTTGTGTTTAGAAACTCTGGTCTATTCAAATGTGTTTCCTCATTTTAGATCTTTCCTTGGTTTTCACTGAAAGATAACACAAGTGGAATGTGTGGCTTTTATCTGGCAATAACTTATTGAGTACCTTTTACATGTTTACCATGGTAATAAGGTTTACCATGGTAATAAGCACTCATGCCACATAGATACATACTGTCCTTGAGTATCATATGTTAAAAGGAAAGCAAGAAAGCAGAGAAGTAAGGCAATGAAAACTAAATGTTCATGTAAGCCTAAATAGGATTTCAAACATAAGATACAGCAGTCTGTGTAGGTATGGTCAGAAAGGAATATATAGAAAAAACTCATCCTTGAAGAATCAGCAAGATTGATAGGCAAAAAGAAAAGGTAGAGATCTCAGGCCTGTAGACTAGCCTGAGAAACAAAACAATATCATTGTGAGCACACTGAGCACACTAAGATGGTCATCCACTGGAGATGGGGTAGGGAGATTCCCATCTGACTCCTAACCTGGCCATCCAAACCTAGGTGCAACTTAGAATAGCCAAAGCTAAACAGTGTGAAGATCTTGGAGAATTAAGTTTAATCTACCAAAAGTACAGTGTGTTTGGGTCTCTATCTCCACCCCAACTTAATTGAATGCTAATGAAGTCATAATACTATGGCTACCTGATTACAGAACAGTGAAAATCATAACACTCAGAGTTTCTTTTTCCAATTTGGCTTTACTCATACCCACATATTTCTAGAGTGAAATGGAAACACTAATCTCAGAACTATTTCTTTTTTAGCGCTTGTTATTTTTATCTCTAATGATCTCTATTTTTAGAAGGAAAAAATATTCTGAAGAATTTTGCAGAAGGCTCTACCTCAATTTCAAGGAGCGTGATGATAGCAGCATGTGCTGTATTTCACGTTGGCAGGGTAGCCTGATGAACATCCCTTATTAATAAGGACAAGAATGACTATAAAAATCATGCAGATCTTATAAGGAAGTAGAACCAAATGGCTCTGAAAGGGCTTTACAGCCCTAGTATTCTATGATTCTCTAACTCATAACTGACACTGTCAAATAAGTACCAATACAAAGAGCAGAGTTCCTTGTAGATTCCATTTTGGGGTGGGGACAGGGGTAGGCAGAGTGTGGGGGTGGGTGGGTGAGGGGAAGAATTCCACAGCTGGTATGGCATACCTCAATGCAGAGGGAGATCAGACTTACAGACTGTGATTCAAAGGCTCCATCCGCACTTCTCTAGTCTCATGGGCAAGTTATTTAAAATCTCTGCCTCAGCTTCACTATCTAGAAATGACATCTATTGTGGCAGATAATGGTGAGGTAACGTTAAATAACATATACAAATAACCTAGCAATAATAGAGGCTTCATAAATATTAGCCAGATTCCTACTCAGCCTGGAAATCTGTCAAAGAAGAACTTGACTAAGCATCTTTAAAGTCAAGAACTTCACAGCCATCAAGTTTCCCTTTTTTTCAATATTTATTGTACGACATGTGTTTTATTATTTTTTAATTTTTTATTGAGGTGTAATTGACACGCAATATCCTATTAGTTTCAGGTATACAGCATAGTGGTTCGATATTTTTATATATATTTTATATGTTACCATCTGTCACCATACAAAGTTATTACAATATTACTGACTATATTCTCTATGCAGAGAATTACATCCTCATGACTTATTTATTTTATAACTGGAAGTTTTTTTCTCTTAATCCCCATCAAGTTTTAAAACAATCAAGTTTCTAAGTATTCACAAACATTTTCATCTGGACAAGAATCTGTCTTGGGTATGGCCCCTAAATTCCTGAATGGAATGAGTATTTTTACAAATAACTTACAATAATTTCAAAATTTAGAGTGTCTAATTCTGATACAATTTCTTCATTTGAAGAGATTAGCTCACTGGTGCACCTGGGTAGCTTAGTCTATTGGGCGTCAGACTCTTGGTTTCAGCTCAGGTCATGATCTCATGAGTGGTAGGATCAAGCCCCACATCTGATTCCCACTCAGCAAGGAGTCTGCTTGGGGATTCTCTCCCTCTGCCCCTCCACCCAGTCTCTCTCTCTTTCTCTCTCAGATAGATAAATAAATCTTTTTTAAAAACGGCACACTTATCCAAAGACACAAAAAGTAAATAAAATTTTTGGATTAGAAAGCAGATCTCTTGACTTTAATCTAAAACTTATCTTCCAAATATAGTCTGCATGGGAGAGTTAAAGGCAATTCTGTGTCTGAATCTGGTCCTCCATTCCTCCCTCTGCTGAATTCCTCTACTCTATAGAAGGCTGTCAGAAGTAGCTTGTCCACAGAACTGCCAGATAGCCAATGTTGAGAAGTTTTCTAGAGCAAGAATCTGTTTCTTAATGTGAGGAGAGTTGGAAGAGTCAATGCTACCCAGCCTCAGCAGGTGGAAGCCCAAAATTCAAAAACCAAGTGCACGGAACCACAAGTGTAAACTGCTTGGAGCAGAATTACTATTCTGGATTGCAGCATGATTTCAAAGTTTAATAAAGATTAGGTTAGAAATTTTAAAGATTTCAAAGTTTAGTGGAGATTAGCTAGAAAGAGAAAAGATTTGGAGCAAATGAGGGAGTGGCAGTGAAATTGCAATAAAATTCCCAAAGCTCATGTGAGAGTGTGTTGGACTGCATTAAAAGACCACAGGACAGACAAACAGCAATGCTCATATTAGTACAAAGTATTTTAAGCAGGCTGTTTTCTCCTAAGCTAAAGTAGATTACTTATTAATGAGAAAATTGAGATTTTAAAATAGTGAAAGTATATGGATAAATGAGTTGTTCGGGGGCATGAGGTACTATGGAGGACAAGGAAGTATAGATTAGAATGAGAGGCATCATAGTAGGAACTCTTGATAATCAAAAGATTTCATTATTGTGGGAATGGGGAATACAAGGAAGTGGGAGGGGAGATAAGAAAGATCTTTATCCAAAACAATAATTTCAAATGATTGCCCAGGTTCTTATACACGTATTCAAGCCAAGCATTCTGTGATCTTTGTTCCTCAGCTTATTACAAATTATTTCCATGGGTGGCAAAATAGTGTCCCCTTTTTAAAATCAAGAGATAGAGAAATAGTGTTTAAGCAAATTTCTGTAAACTGACATGGATAAGGTTTTTTTTTTTTTTTTCTTTTTTTTCCAATGGCTGATTTAAATTAGAGTCTTCCTGCTAAAGCAAAAAATAAAAATAAAGAATCATGAAAATGAGGGTTTCCAATTTCACAACTTCCAGCCCACGCTTTGCCTCACCACCCTGGTTTCCTTTTGAGAATTTGTCTCAGACAGATGGTAGTGAGTTAACAAGTCTAGACTGTGGGAGTATATATCTGCATTTGCATCTATATGATTATATAGAATAATTTTTCACTGAAATGGCATGCATCATTGGGATGAGCTCCAGGACTTTACGACTTCTCTCTACTCAATTGAGTATGGCATGTGTACAATTCACTCTGGCCACTACAAAAATTCCACCACAGCTGGAATGAAGAGCAACAGCTGCTTGCCAGCACACAGCAACATGGCACAACAGTTTAGAATCATAAATGAAGAAGACAGCCTTCAATAGACACTGCAGGGGGAATTTAAAGCAAGAGGAAGCAATTAGCTGAACTGGAACAGAGCCAGGAAAGCAAAGCAAAATTCTCCCCAACTTTGGGAAGGAGAATGCAATGTGTGATGCATAAGTATGTTCCCAACCTAGGCTCACCAATAAAGGCACTGGGAACAAGGATGTGTGCGACATAAAGTGATCCCATTTAGGCTGGGAAGGTGGAATGGGTTCCTGGGCTAACCAGAATACCTTCATTTTTCCTCAGTAGGCCTCTTATCTGAGTACACACCCAGCCCCAACCTTGTTTGGCTTATGAGATCTGACAAGACCACAGTTTGAGGGAAGAGGTCTGTAACACTCTCTGACAGTGGTTGACTTGGCTTTTAATAGAAATGGGCAGACATGTAGAGACCTTGTGCATTTGAACACATGAGATCGGCCAGCTTTCATCGAAGAAGCTTCAGAGCCTCTCTGTGGCAGCTGGAGTGGAGACCTAGGAGCTGATCTGGAAAATGCGTCCTTTCTTTCTAACAGGAGCCACCACATTGCGTTCCTTTAATTACATCATGTCATGTCGTGTTCCCGTGTGAAATGACACAGAGGAACACGTGGTGACCTGGGATAACTGTGATGAATTGCATCCTGAACAGAGGCCGGCTTTGAAAGGCATCTGATGTGGAGAAGCAGGTAGTTCCTCTGGCTGTGGGAGTCATGGATGATTTTCCCATTGCAGGTCTCAAATATTTAATGATAAGATTATGTGTGAGCAATGGAGGCTTTTTGCCAACTTTTATTTTTATTAGTGAAGCATCATAAATTTACACTGAAAATAATAAAAATTATAATTATTAAGTAAATAAAAGCAGCCACTTTCAAAGGGATTAATCTTTCATAATCGGATTAGATGATGGAACTAACATCAGAGAGGAGTTCGTTCTAATAGTTGTTTGTTTCCTGAATTTGAAATGAAAAAAGAGCATGAGAAAAAGTAACAATTGTCTTATCAGCCATTAGTTAGGATTTTTTTTTTCAGTAAGTTTCTTTGAAGTTCTAATAAAGGCTAAAAACAAATAATCTCAATCAGCCCTGTACAATACAGTAGCCACGGGTCACAGAAGGCTATTTAAATGTAAATCAACTAATAAAATTAAAGGTTCAGTTCCTTGGTTGCAGTAGCCACATTTCAAGTGCTCACTGGTGACATATGGCAAGTGGATGCTTTATTAGGTAGCACAGATATAGCATATTTCCATCATCACAGAAAGCTCTAGAAAACAACCCTGAATGAAAAGAGCGGTAAAAAAGCTATCTCTATATTTCCCATTTCTTCATATACATTGACATGTAGACTAAATATCTGGATGATTAAATGGATTTTTTTCATTGTATGCAGTCTGTTCATGACAGAAAAAGTTTCATCTTGCTACTGTAGAATTACATGCTTATTTTCTCATAGCCTACTATGATTTGTGAATGCTGTTTTTCCCACTAAAATGTCATAAATGCAGATTCCCGTGGAATGCAAATGAGAACCATTGTTAGGTAAAACCATTTGGGAATTAGTTTCCTGTTCTCAACAAATTGGAAACCTTTACTTGTCCCCTGTAGAAGTATCAGGGTACTCATTGACTTTTTAACTAAGAAGGACCCATTCATATCTTACCATTTCTGAGTTATGTCATTCATACCTTAACTATCAAGGTATGAACTACCAAAAATGTTAACACATCAGTCCATTTTTTCTGTAATTTATTTGTTAAATATCCCTCCATGCAATACAAACAAATTTTTGGAAATCATGTCCAAGAAAAAAGAAAGAAAAAATCCCACATTCTTTAAAAGTATTCATATTTGCTCCCCATGAGAGCTTTGGAGATAGTTAGAAAAAAAATTTTTTCCCAACTCATAGAGAGTAAACAGGGTCCTCCCTCCTCTTCCCCCTGAAGTTAAGTCAACAGTAACTGTGCTAGTTGGTGATAGACTCAGGACTCGAAAACAGATATTCTGATGCAGATACAGCATTCTTCCTAGGTAGACTGCATTTGCCACCTTGAATCTAGCTCTGGGAATCTCAGGAGCATGGGATCTGTGCACCAAAAAAATGCGGTTTTATGAATTGAATAGTGACTAACTCAGCTATTGTCTTCAGACTGCTTTCTTGTCTGTGGAAAGGCTTATTTAAGACCTTGGCCATAGACCTTGACCCAAGCAAGGGTGCTGCTTCTCTCTCGCGACTCATTGTCAATAGCATTATTTTATCACCAAGGTGTGGCTAGCTTTTTAATATACTAGGCGAGTATGGGAAACTCTAAGACTTACTGTGCCTTTAACGTCTTATATTTACAAGCTAGAAACTGGAATGTGGTGGGTAAGGGTAAAGCATTGTACTGTAGCTGGAAAAACATCAATACCTGCTCCCAAGATAGGTTACTTGACCAGAAATGATATTGCAAGATACAAAAGAGCAGATATGAGATACTATTTCTCTGAAGGTTTTTCTTCTTCTTCTTCTCCTCCTCCTTCTTCTTCTTCTTCTTCTTCTTCTTCTTCTTCTTCTTCTTCTTCTTCTTCTTCTTCTTCTTCTTCTTCTTCTTCTTCTTCTTCTTCTTTTCTTCTTCTTCTTCTTCTTCTTCTTCTTCTTCTTCTTCTTCTTCTCCTTCTCCTTCTCCTTCTCCTTCTCCTTCTCCTCCTCCTCCTCCTCCTCCTCCTCCTCCTCCTCCTCCTCCTCCTCCTCCTCTTTCTTCAATTTCATTGCATCAGCGGCACAGAACACAGATTAGGTAGACCTACAAAGGCATCATAATTCATTGTTGATTTCTTGAGATTATGTGAATTTGTATGCATTGCAAATCATATATTAGTTCCTGAGATAACCCCCCCCCCCAATCTGGGAATTAACATTGTCTTAAAAATTGGAATATGCTGTCAGAGGTCATTGATTGAACTTCACATGGTAGCCTATGTAATCTCTCACTCCAAATTAACCTAGTAAATTTGGCCAAGTTATTCAGTCTCTTTGGGCTTCAGTTAACTCCTTGAGATAACGTAATATAAATATTAATCATTAAATTCCAGCCCTACAATTCTGTGATTTTTAAAATTTTCTACATCAATCATCCCTTCTCTGTCTCCTCTTGCTTTTTGGGAAATGTTGGGACTCAATTAGGAATCTCTCATTCAGACTCATGCCTAGATTTACACCAGCACATGCCAAACAATACCTGCCCAGCCCACTCTTCCTTTTTGGCAACATCTGCAGGCTGAGTGTGTCTTTCTCTAGAGGGCAATTTTAATGCCAAACTCTGACCTTTTCCTCCTGCTCAATTTCTATTAGATTATCTTGTCTTAGATCAAAATAAATTCTGAGCTATTGGCCTAATTTATAAAAATGTTATTAAAAGACATCAAAGAAGATCTAAATCATAGTTTGTAAGAGATATAGTCCCATCCCGCAGGACACTTCAGACTTTTGTGGTGGTGTTTTTGGTTGACACAAAGATTAGGGGCACTATTATATGTGAGGGTCAGGGTTCAGAGATGATAGTTTTTTGTCATAAGAGTATTTCTCCCATATGAACATTTATTGAAGAAATGGAATGACCATTTTGATAGCCAAAAAGTAGTTTTCAAAGCAATGGATATTACTAGAGATAATAATAGTAATCAAGGAGTTTACTAAGAGGACATAATGATAATACATGTTTGTATAACTAAAGAATATGCAGGAATCAAACACTGATAAAGCTGGGAGGAATAGACAAAATTATGGTCATAGTGTTATCCTAATACACTACTCTTAACAATCAAAAGAATAGAATATCAAATGGACTTAAACAACACTACCTATCAACTTAATCTAATATTTGTAGAACATTCCACCCAACAACAGCTGAGTGGCTATTCATTTCAAATGTACATGGATCATTTGCCAAATAGATCATATACTGGACCATAAAACAGGTCTCAATAAATGGAAAAGAATTCAAGTCATAAATTATTTTCTCTGGTCACAATGGGATTAAATTAGAAATCAATAACATAAACATGTCTGGAAATTCCCCAAATATCTGGACACTAAAAGACATATTTCCAAACAACCCAAGGGACAAATAAAATAAAATAAAATAAAATAAAATAAAATAAAAATTATAAAATACTTTTAGTTAAATGAAAATCAACAAACCTATCAAAATCTGTGTTAAAATTTGTGTCACTAAGGCATGACTTCAGGAGAAACTCAGAGCACTAAACAACTGTATTAAAAAAAAAATTGCCCATAACTAAGCTTTCACCTTCAACAGCATGCAAAAAGACAATTTAAAAGTAAACAAAAGAAATAAATAGTATCCATGAATATGCAAATAAATGAAATAGAAAAAAACAACAATAAGCCAAAGTTAGCTCTTTGAGAATATCAAAATAATGAATTAAACTTTAGACAGACTTGGGCAGTCCCGGTGGTGCAGCAGTTTAATGTTGCCTGCAGCCCATTGTGTGATCCTGGAGACCGGGATCAAGTCCCACATCGGGCTCCTTGCATGGAGCCTGCTTCTCCCTCTGCTTGTGTCTCTGCCTCTCTCTCTCTGTCTCTCTCTCTCTCTCTCTGTGTGTGTCTCTCATGAATAAATAAACAAAATCTTTAAAAAAAATAAACTTTAGACAGACTTATTAGGAAAAAGGAAGATAGGGAGGGAAGACCCAATGTACCAATATTATGAATGAGAGAGATATCACTATATATTCTACAGATATTTAAAAGACATTAAGGAGATATCATAAACAACTTCATGCCTATAAATTGGACAACTTAGATGAAGTGGAAAAATTCACTGAAAAATATAAGCTACCAAAAGTTTCTCAAAAGAAAATAGTCTTATTTATAACAAAAATATTACATTTGTTGTTTGAAACTTTCCCACAAAGAAAACTATAGACACAGATGACTACTTTGGTGATTTCCAAAATATTTAAGGAATAACTGATTCAATTTTACACAAACTCTAATAGAAAGTTGGGAATGACTGGGTATTTTCCACCTCCATTTATGAGGATAGTGTTATTTGATGAAAACACAAGACAAAAACATTATATAATATAAAACTACAAATAAGTATCTCTGATAAACATAGATGAAAAGATTCAAAACTATGAAACATTTAGAACATAAAAAGACTTCTTTGTGATTTGAGTGAGCAAAAATTTCTTAGATTTAATACAAAAGAACAAAATATAGAAGACAAATTAAACTGGACTTGATCAAAATTAAGAACTATGCTCTTTGACATATACTGCTAAGAAAATGAAAATATAAGCCCAATTTTCTCTTGGGAGAAAATAAAAGCAAAACATATCTCTGATACAGGACTTCTGTAAAAAACACACGCCAAAAAAAAAACCCTCCTCGAATTCAGTAAGAATGGAATAATCAAGTAAAAATATGGGCAAATGATTTGAATACACACTTCACAGGAGAAGATGTATGGTTGACAAATGAGCACAGGAAAAAGTGTTTAACACCATTCGTCATTTAGAAAATGCAATTTAAAACCACAATGAGAAACCACTATACACCTATTAAAATGTCTAAAATTAGAAAAAGATTAATCACGTGGTAGAACTGAAACTCTCATACATTACTTGTGAGGATATAAAAAAAGGTTCAACTACTTGGGAAATAATCTGGCAGTCCTCTAAAAAGTTAAGAGTGCATTTACTATATAGTCAAGACATTTCATTCCTTAGTACCTACTCATGAGAAATGATGAAAGCATATGTCCACACAGGGACTTGTATGTGAATATTCATATCACCTTTGTTTTTCTTTTCTCTATTTTTTAATTTAAATTCAATTAACCAACATATAGTGCTTCATTAGTTTCAGGTGTAGTGTTCAATAATATATCAGTTGCGTATAACACCTAATGCTTATCATA
Source organism: Canis aureus (assembly GCF_053574225.1). Classification (NCBI taxonomy): domain Eukaryota; kingdom Metazoa; phylum Chordata; class Mammalia; order Carnivora; family Canidae; genus Canis; species Canis aureus. The sequence continues at coordinate 29,862,640 of NC_135616.1, forward strand.
TCATGTGCCTTCCTTAATATCCATTACCCAATTACCCCATCCCTCTACACACCTCCCCTCTAGCAACCCTTAGTTTCTTTCCCAGAGTTAACAGTCTTTCATGATTTGTCTTTCTCTCTGATATCTTCCCATTCAACTTTCCCTCCCTTTCTCTGTGATCCTTTGCATTGTTTCTTATAATCCACACATGAATGAAACCATATAATAATTGTATTTCTCCTACTAACTTATATTTCACTCAGCATAATACACTCCAGTTTCATCCATGTCAGTGTAAATAGTAAGTATTCATCCTTTATGATGACTGAGTAATATTCCATTGTATACATATACCACCTCTTCTTTATCCATTCATCTGTTGATGGACACTTGGCTCCTTGTACAGTGTGGCTATTGTGGATGTTGCTGCTTTCATATCAGCTTTATTTGTAATAGCCAAAAAGCTTAAGTAATCCATATGTTCCTTGAAAGGTGAATGGTTAAACAAATAGTGGTATATCTATACAACTGAATACCACTTAGGAATAAAAAACAATGAAGTATTGAGGCAAACAACATCAATGACTCTAAGTATGCAGAGTGGAAGAAACCAAATTAAAAAGAATAGATATCATATTCTTGCACTTATATGAGATTTTAGAAAATTCAAACTAATTCACAGTGAGAGAAAGCAGATCAGTTTTTACCTAAGGATCAGCCAAGCCCAGTGGGAGAAGAAGGAGGAATCTCATAGGGGCTCAAGGATATTTGAAGGAGTGATATATCTTGATTGTTGTGATAATTTAATTTATGTATATGTATTTCAAAACTTGTCAAATTGTACATTATAGATATCCACAATTTGTTTTATGCTAGTTGTAGATACTCTATACAGTTAAGAAAGAGTGAATACTTTCCAAATCATTTTAAAGTTTAGTATTATCTCTTATTCAAACCAGAAAAGAATAAATGGTAAATGTTAAGAAAGAAATTACTAACAATAGGCATATCTAACTAAAAAAGAATTAATAGAAGATTCCCATCAACAGTGCAAGAGGGTTCCCCTTTCTCTGCATCCTCTCCAATACCTCTCCAATTCCTGTGCTAATTTTAGCCATTCTGATGAGTATAAGGTGGTCTCTCATCATGGTTTTGATTTGTGTTTCCCTGATGAGGAGTGATGTTGAGTACCTTTTCATGTGCCTATTAGCCATCTAAATGTCTTCTTTAGAAAAATGTCTGTTCATGTCTTCTGGCCATTTCTTAACTGGATTATTTGGTTTTCGGGTGTTGAGTTTAATAATCCTTGATAAATTTTGGATACTAACCCTTTAGCAGGTATATCATTTACAAATATAGTATAGTGGTTCCTCAAAAAGCTAAAAATAGAACTACCCTATGATCCAGCAATTGTACTACTAGGTATTTAGCTAAAGGATACAAAAAATACACATTCAGTGGAGTACATACTCCCCAATGCTAATAGCAGCATTATCAATAATAGCCTAACTATGGAAAGAGCTCAAATGCCTGATGAATGGATAAAAAAGATGTGGTACACATACACACTGAACACACTGGAATACTATTCAGCCATCAAAAAGAATGAAAGCTTGTCATTTACAATGATATGGATGGAGCTAGAGTATATTATGCTAAGCGAAATAAATCAATCTGAGAAAGACAAGTACCATGTGATTTCACTCATGTGGGATTTAGGGAAAAAATGGATGAATATTCAGGAGAGAGAAAAAAAAGAGAAAGGGAAATGAATCATGAGAGACTTAATTCTTTCATGGGGGAATGGGATAGATGGATGATAGGTATTAAGGAGGGAACTTGTTATGATGAGCACTGAATGTTATACATAAATCACAAACTACTGAACTCTATTCCTGAAATAATTATTGAACAGTATGTCAACTAACTAGAATTTTAAAAAAAGAATTAATATAAGAGTTCATTAAGGATGCTTGTTTCTGACACAATATATAAAAATCAGTGTCATTCATATATACTAGCAATTATACCTTATAAAATGAAAATATTATCTAAGATAACTATGATCAGTCATATCTGAAAATATGTCAGAACTTCATAGAGAAAACTACAAAGCTTTATTGAAGAAAACATTTATTATAAGATTGAATTTCTCTACAATTATTTATTGATGGCCTCCCAAAAGAAATCCAACAGAGTTGTAGATTTATCATAAAATTCACAGGGTAGAACTAAGGTGCTTGAATACCCAACATAACTGAAGAACAAGGCTAGTACTGGATATCAGCACTTAATATGCCTGATTTCATCAAATCTAAGACAATTATATGTCTGTCAATTAAACTATATATACCTCAGTGTTTTCTAATGTCACACATGTGCACACTTAAAAATATATTTTTTAAAGATTTTATTTATTTACTCATGAGAGACACAGAGAGAGAGGCAGAGACATAGGCAGAGGGAGAAGTAGGCTCCTATGAGGAGCCTGATGCAGGACTCGATCCCAGGACTCTGCAATCACAACCTGAGCCAAAGGCAGATGCTCAACCACTGAGCCACCCAGGTGCCCCCACACACTTACTTTTATATTTGATGAAAGAATTCCTTTAGGCTTACATGTATGCATGCACGTGTGTATGTAGATACACACATATATTTTATGCATACATACAAAGAAAAATATAAGTGGAATACATTGTCTAGGGTAATACTAAAATGTTTTATCATTCAGAGTCTGAATCTTCTGAATGACTTTTCTATTCAGAGTCACCTGTGTCCGTGTTTACCTTCCAATATTATTTTTCTATGTCATCAAGTGCTAGTGATTCTCATTTCATTAAAAGTGCTTCACACTTGGGCACCTGGGTGGCTGAGTCTGTTAAGCATCTGCCTTTGGCTTGGGGTCCTGGGATTGAGTTCCTCATCAGGGTCCCTACTCACCGGAGACTCTGCTTCTTCCTCTCCCTCTACCCCTACCCCCTGCTCATGTTCTCTCTCATGCTTTCTCTCCCACCCATCTCTCTCTGTCTCAAATAAATAAATATTTTTTTAAAAGTGCTTCACTATTGGGGTGCCTGGGTGGCCCAGTCAGTTAAGCGTCAGACTCTTGATCTTGGTTCAGGTCTTGATCTCAGGGTGGTGAGATCATCAAGCCCCACATCAGGCTCTGCACTCAGCAGGGAGTCCACTTGAGATTCTGTCTCGCCTTCTTCCTCTGCTCCTCCCTCTCTCTAAATTAATAAATAAAATAAATCTTAAAAAAAATAAAAGTGCTTCACTATTATCTTCACAATATTTACGTAAACTGCAGATACCTGTTCTATAAGTTTTAATGCTGGTATTTTGCTGATCCAACCCAAAGGTATTGATTGAACACTTTCAGACAACTACTGGGACCCATATTCTTTCCTCAAATTCAGCATCAGCCTCTATATGCTCATAGACCACCGAACTTTTGGGATCACTTTAGGAGTTAAAAAATTTCTCCACACACTCCTCTCCATTAGGGATTGGGGCTGCAGTTTCCATAGCTCAAAAAGCCTGTAGATGCCAGTCTCTGTAAGTAATCTCCCAAGGCTCCCCTCACTAGGCATCTCTCCATGAAGAGCGGAGGTTCTAGCTACAAAAACTGCACTTCCAGCCACTACTCCATCAGCACCCCTCCACAACCTTCTGATGTTAGCAGGAAGTAAAGTGGCTTGCTGAGTACTCTGGTGGTAGCAGAGCCCAGTTTGCCACCTCAGTAAGCTCTGGAGAATGCCTCTCCTTAATTTTTTACTGCAGCTCTTGTTGGATCAGCATTAACAAAATACATCAATTTGTCCCCAGATTTGGGACGTGCTTGCTAATTCTAGGATAGTAAGAGAGATTCCAAATTATCAGCCTATTCCACAAGTGTACATACCTGACAGAATCAAGATTGGTTGTGTATTCTGAGGTTTCTTTGGATAAGAGAAATTTGGAGAAAGCCAAAAATTCTGAATCCCAAGGACAAAATCCTTAATTACCTACAACCCAGAGGTAGCTGTGCTAGACTTCCCCAAGTATATCCATTGTTGAGGACAAAACATTTTGAGTTAGTTTGGCCCTGAACAAAGAGCTAAGAGTGTGAGTAAGGGGCCATTGGCCAAAATGGAATCAATTTACTTTCTCATTGTATGGATATCAGAACTATCTAAAAAAGATTCATTTCTCCATGTACTCTCCAGTATTTTCTTTTATATATTGACTTCCTCATAAAGAAAATCTTTTTAACCCCAAGCATTTATAGTTCTCATAATTCTAGTATAGTCACTTGTTTTTCGAACAATTATTTTGGTTTTTACCTTGAATATTCTAAATCTCAAATTCTATGATATATTAAAAAGTTTAAAGAGAGTTATCAAAAACTCTCTTCAAATAATAAAATATTTTTGTTGATAAACAATGGAACTTATTTTATCTATATACTTTATGAAACCACTTAAAGGTTAATGTGTCTAAGCTTGTGTAATAAAGTTAATCATTACTAATTTAATTTGAAAAAACTATTTTCTAGAGGCAGAAAAAGAGTTATGGGGTCAGGATCTCTATCTCTTTTTTCTCTCTTCTCACTCATATATTATATATTTATATACACTTTGGTTTTATATATAATGTATATATTTGATTCATATAATATAATTCATTTATAATTTGATAATATATGAGAGAGATAAGACAGAGGGAGAGATCCCTCCTTCAATTCTAAAACAATCTACTAATTTTCAAATTTAATTAAATGATAGATATTTATTAATGTGGCTAAAATAGTTTCGATTTATAAAAAATCAACTGGCATATACTTTCTGAGTAAAGTACCTATTGTATTTGGGATAGAAATATATTCTAACATTTTATGAAAAATGTTCCACTTATTAAAGTATTCTTCTTAATTCCAAATTTATCCTTCGATACATGCTCTGCAACAAGGGATGGACTTTCTACCAGCCTTTCTCCTTTACAGTAGCACAATGTTAAACTTTCTGATGACAGTGTGCTGAAGGGACAATGCAGGAGGAAGGGGCTCTGTTGCTGGGTTTTGACACTCTATAGGTTGGTCAGCAGTGTGGATGTAAGGACACTTTGTGGTACACTGGCACAACCATGCACCCAGAACATGCAGTTCTTCAGCAACTTTGCAGCTCCAGGCTTGGCCTACCTCCATTCTGGGTCCTCTGCTCTGGATGGAGGGCTGACAGAAACAGCCTAGGGAACCAGGGTGGAGGAAAAAGCCAAGACTGAAGTTGGAAACAGTAATAAAAGACATGGAGCCAAAGAGGCAATATATGAGGAAAGAAGGGTAGAGTTAGGTTCAGAAAGGTATAGCTAAGGAGTAAGAAGAGACTGTTTAGGTAACTAAGTGTAAGGACAAGCTGCAAATTGAATCTTTTATTTGCCATCAGGGCACACAGGGGCTGCTCATCAAAGGAGCTATATCTAACTGAATGAATCCTTTACTGATATTTGCTGAACACATATTTTGAATAAGAGATTATACTAAGTACATGACAAATTCTCAGTTAACAAAAAAAATGGGACAGCCAGAAATCTCTTGAAATTACATCCAGCAAGATGTATAATTCTATTAAAAAAAAGAATTGCCATATGATCCAGTAATTCCACTGCTGGGTATTTACCGAAAAAATACAGAAACACTAATTTGAAAAGATACATGCAACCCCTATGTTTATTGCAGCATAATTTACAATAGCCAACTTATGGAAGTAGCCTGTGTCCATTGATAGGGGAATGGATAAAGAAGATATGATATGTATATATGATGGAATATTACTCAGCCATAAAAAATAATGAGATCTTGCAGTTTGCATCAACATGGATGGATCTAGAGAATATAATCCCAAGTGAAATAGTCAGAGAAAGACAAATACCACATGATTTCACTCATATGTGGAATTTAAGAAACAAAACAAATGAAGGAAGAAAAGAGACAGACCAAATAACAGTCTTAACTATAGAGAACAAACTTATGGTCACCAGAGAGGAGGTAGCATGAAATAGATGAAGGGGATTAAGAGTATACTTACCATAATGAGCACGAGTAATGTATAGAATTGTTGAAATCACTATATTGTACACCTGAAACTAATATAATACTATATGTTAACTATACTGGAATTAAAATTTTAAAAAGATTTGTAATTGTATTTTGCATTAATAATAACTAAAACAAGATTAAAATAGGCTATGACTTTTAACACTTAAAATAAAAATTCATAGAAATTTATATCTGAATATGATTTATTTGAATAGTATACCGCAAAATAAAAATCCCCTGGTAAATTGCCAATAAATCATACTTTGCTCTTTTTAATATAGTTTCTGTATCTTAGGTTTTACAAGTACTTACATGAGACATGGATCTGACCACCAAGGGGCATAGAATTGTATGGAGCAAGATAAAGGTCAATGTAATAATCACAAAGTGACTTGTTCAAATAATATATATCAGAGGAATTCAAGAAAGAAAGCTATTATTGACTGGTATAATTACAGGAGGCTTCACTGAAGGGGCCAAAGGTGTGGGAGGATTGGGTTGGATCTAAAAATACTGGAACCTGGGGAAAAATTAAATGTCTCTGGAGAGCATTGATTAGAAATTATGGAGGGATTGCCAGGACACCATCTGGTCTGTAGAGGAAATTATGGAAAAATCAGATTGGAAATATATAATGGATCCACACAGTGGAAGAGATTTTTTTATACTGTTAGGAAAATTCAATTTATCATTGTAGCTGGCTTCAGTAGCTGGACAGTACTGTTTTCTACATTTTCTCCCTTTTTTATTGGTTTTTCCGTTCTTATCTCTAGATAGTACCTTTGCTACAAAGGGTTATATAGCTCCAACAAGCACTCGATGTTTATGATTCTCTTTTCGTTTATTTGTGCATTGGCATCATTCCCTCCTCCATTTTACAAGCAGGACTGTGGTAAATGTTTGGCAGCCATTGCAAAGGCCATGAGATCAGCCTCTGTGCCTGTGTCTCCAGATCACATTTAGATGGCCTTGCCTTGAAACATCTCTTACCCTTAACTTGGCTGAGTGTGAGTTCCCTTGGCCTTTGATTTCACTTTCTCTACCTGAGACACATGGCTGTGGATTTGGCTGACTGTTTAGCACTTTGCCCTTACCTATTAATCTTGCCCTGGAAAGCAAGGCTTGCTCTCTGACCTCAGATGCAAGTCTTTCAGGGTGAGCCTGCCTCTTCCCTATGCAGGGGATATCTTTTTGCTTGACATGCCCATAAAGAAATCAATGTGACCTGCAGAACTGCTGAGGCTGGAAGATGGAAAGGGTCTTCATTAGGCCAATCCAATCTCTAATCAGATCTTCTTGAGCTGGCAGCAGGTGATGTGGAATTATTACTGGTTTGCTGACCAAGGAAGCTGAAGGAATCCTGAGGAAAGTAAATGCTTCTCTCCCTCCTCCTGTTACCAAGACTGGCCTCCCACCTAGCCTCACCTTCCCACTGATTGCCAAGACCCTGCTCTTCCTTTAGCTCAGGCAACTTCTTCTGAAAGTGCCAGCCCCCAGCCCCAAGAAAACCTTGTTTCTAAGTTCTCCAAAACTGTTATGTTCTTTGTAGAAATCATTTTTTGGAAAAAAATGTCTCTCTGAACCGATTCTTAACAAAATGGCATAATTACAACCAACTTTGAATTATTTTTTAATGTCCAGTTATATGTCAGTAAAGCAATCCCTTTCATGATTGTACAGCTGCAGAGGCTCCTAGGCACTGTGGAATGTTCTTTTAAATATCTGCATTTGGGGATCCCTGGGTGGCTCAGCGGTTGAGTGTTTGCCTTTGGCCCAGGATGTGATCCTGGAATCCTGGGATCAAGTCCCACATCAGGTTCCCTGCATGGAGCCTGCTTCTCCCTCTGCCTATGTCTCTGCCCCTCTCTCTGTGTGTCTCTCATGAATAAATAAATAAAATCTTAAAAAAAAAAATATCTGCATTCCGCGGATGAATTTCAGTTTTAGAAACATCGAAGAATTATGTATGGTCGATCCTGATATGCAGCATAAGGAATCTAGTGAAATAATGTAATTCTAAGTTAAACACAGATTTTACTTAAAAAAAAAACATGATTGAGATTTGTAAATTGGCAGTAATTACGTATGTGTCACCATTTCTAAGATTCTGCATCTCACTCCCACATGGCATCTGCAAAATTCTATAATGCAAGTAGTGTCCTGGCAAAGGGCATACCTATATTGTAGCACTTATCATATTGTGTCAAAATTTATTTTTTACAGAACTTTCTCTCCTTTCAGACAGTGAAGTCTCAGAATTCAGTAAATATGTCATAGCCATCTTTGCACAATGTTTGGCACTTAAAATATGCACAACAAATATTTAGTAAACACATAAAATATTGACCAGGAATTATTTCCATAAAGGTGAGAAATTCAAATAGATCTGTGGATTTTTTTCAAAATGTATTTATTTTTCCCCATATGTAATTTTTATTCGTTTGTTTCTCCTGATTATTGTCATTCTCTATTTCCCAAATTTTCTAAAATAAAACATCTGTTATTCTGTTAAACCAGAGAAAGGAAAGTTAAAAGGTAAAAAATACACCTGTGTAATATAGACAGTTTTACCTGTTCTTGACCATAATTAAGAGAAAGTATCTAATATAAGCATAAGTATGAGAAAGTATCTAATATAAGCATAAGTATGAGTAAGCATAAGCATAAGTTTAGAAATGTGAATGGTTTTGCTGCTTCTTTTTCTCTCTTGCTAGCATTACGTATAGAGAATCTATAAGATACATGATCCACAGATGAGCTAAATTAAAGGAGGGTTTCAGCCTCAGGTATAATTTCAAAAAGACAGGGTAAAATTTGGAAAAGGGGGACTTGTAGATGAAGAAACAGCATGCTCAAGAAGGTTTTGTTTTGGGAGATATGACTAGACTAGTGTAACTGGTGCAGAGGATTTAGTTTGGAAGATAAGTTCAGGTTCCCTGTGAAACAGTATGCAAATATGACAAGGTCGTATGCGGGGGCAATGATGGCATTCAAAAAAGCCAGGCTGTCAAACCATTTCTCTGTCCTTGCAAAAGAGCATGTCTGTCAGGGAGTTGTAAATGAGTTGAATTTGTGTTAAGTCTGGGCAGACAGGAGACTTGGAAACAATCCAAGGCCTGCGATTGAAGCTTGCCATCCATGGCTATCTTGATGCTCTTTCTTTTTTTGAGAATGGTTTCCGACCTCTGCTCTGATTATCTCCATCCTCTCCCTTCATACTCTAAGGCCCATCTCCTCAGCATCACCTTCCCTAACTGCTCTACCCTCAATGATCTCTCCATTTTCTGAATGTCATGAGTTCTGATGCTTGATTAGAGAAGATTTAAGATTAATTTAGCAGTGAGGCATTCCATGAAGTAAAAAGGGCAACGCAGAGTGACACAGAGGCCATTTAGAAGGTGATTTCCATATCCACATGTGAGGTGATGAAAAGATGAATGCGGGTAAAGAGATTGGAAGTGGAAAAGAATATGTTAAAGAATCAACATGAATTGGTTACCAGATAAGGCGCAGACAAGAAAGGAAGAAATCCAAAATTAGTTTTTAAGTTTTAATAATCAATTTGATACCATTATGGTTTGCCTAAGGAAGCAGAAGTATAAAGGAAGGAGTCTGAAGGAGTGGTTGGAAGCAAAGACCCAGGATATTAAAAAGCAGTACACTGGGAAGGAGTGGGGGGATGTTGAAGCTGTGGGCATGGACTGGGGTAAGCAGCTGGGATTGTGGCCCATGGAACTTCCAGAGATAGGGCTTCACTTGAAGATAGGAAGTTCATCAGGCTGGTCAACCACTCACTTAGTTACTGTGCGTTAATTGATTTATAACTATGGCTATACTGTAGCTACTATTCTTTTTGACTTAAAGGGAAGCCTTGACTCCTTGCTGCAACATTTCAAAATGTTGCAAAACTTCAAAAACCACCCCCAAAACTGCAACACAATCTATACTGCAAAGTTTGGGCCAACAACATTTCCATTTTCTTCCTTTATATTCAGTCATTGTTGAGGTTTTGATTCTAAAGAACTTTTTGTCCCCAACTCAGTAAGTCCAATATCTAATTTTAATGTTTTTAAGAATTGAACCTGAACTCTTGAACAAACAGCTCTGTTTCCTGTTACTGTCACCTGATACGAAGGTTGATGGTTTAGGCTAAACAAGGAAGCAGGGGGTAGTGACATAGGTATGTTTGTTGTCTTTGTTGTTTTAAGTCATTCTTTTTGATCTATATACTTTTCCTATCTTGTGCTCTAAATATTAATATACTTTTCACACACGCAAAATACCTCCACACGCATAATAAATAAGAAGTCCCAAACTTAAAGCTTTTTGGGATTTCAATTTGATTATTTTAAAAATAAAACTGCTGTCAGCTTTGTTTGTGGAGAGGGTTTAGCAGCTCTGTTTACTCTAAAAGTAATCACTTCTTGATTCAAACTGCTTCACCAGTAAATAGAATATCTTAGGACATTAATTATATGGGAGAGAAGTCAGCAAGAAGTAGCTGTTACAATTCATTACTGTACAAGAAATAGCAAGAGATGGGAGAAAATGTAAAGACGGAGATAATTGTTATTGCTTGGTTGTGAATAGGATTGGGATAGATGGATTGGAATTGGTTTATCTTTCTCCTTCATGATAAACTGGAACACAGGCCAGTGAGGGAGGTTAAGTAACAGACACCCACAGGTTTAATGCTCTGGAATACTGCAGACAAAGAGACATCTGGCTGCACCTTTTGAACATATATACACACACACACATAATGTATACATTAATATTTTTATATAAAACGATTTATTTCAGCTCATATAAAGCAAGACCCCATGAACTATTTTGCATTAGCTTTACAAACTTGCCTTTATAGCAGTTCTTCTCAAAGAAGATCTTATTGGAGACCAGAATATATAAAACCTGTCTGGGTGACATTGCAGTACAACCTGGTCATTAGCCATGTACTCACACCCAATCTTCCTCCCTTCACTCACTCCTCACAGCCTGAGGCACCCCGACACCCTACAGAGCACAATATAAAGACTCTGATCTAGCTGTCTTAGTCCTCTCGTTTTACAGGTGCTAAAACCAAGACCTAGAAAGAGGCAGCTTTTTTGCTGTAACTTATTTCACTAAATTTTGAGGAAGCTAAAAAAAAGAGAAAAGGTTTTTTGGTTCAGGCCTGTTGTTCTTGGTCCTATACCTTGACTTCTCATTTCAGGACAATAACATCAGAAGAGAGTTTTAGTGTCATTAACTCAGCATCTTCCAGCCGCATCTAACACCTCCTTCACATTGGCCCAGGTCTATACAGTAACTCACCTGGTTCGATGTTGGTATGGAAATTGCTGATAGCGGACAACACTTTAGAGACAAAAGGATATAACTCAATGGAGGTTTAAGTACAATGGGCATCAGGCTGGAAATGATTTCAAAAGAAGGCATAATGTATCAGTAATGTCCTTCTGGATGCTCCTGACCACACGGAGAGAGCCACATTCATTGGTGAATAATCCTGGTGTAAGCACTCACAAGCATATGAAACCACATTGGTATGTGAAGATGATAAAAAGATTGTCATGAGACATCGCATGACCAATTAGAGTGAAAGCTGTAAAGTGCAATATAGGCAAGATAGGCAGCTTTGTAACTGTGGTTTTGTAAATGAAAAGAAGGGATCTCTTTATAGTTTGTAATTAGACAAAAGCTTTTTATTATAGGAAGTTTCAGAGCTATAGAGGGGAAGGAAAAAGGAAATAAATAAAATATAAAGGAGAGATTATTGCTTGAGCAGCATGGTTATGAGAGAAGACTTAGGGAAGTCAAAACAAGAAGAGAAAGGAGTCAAATACCAGTGACACCAGGAAAGAGTAGACACTCCTGCCATTGTCTGTTATTTGGGGCAACATAGAAGCCTATCAGATATGTGGCAGAGAACTCAGGAAGCTGGCTTTGACACTTGAAAGCAAACACCTGGGTTCTGGAAGTGTTATAATTGAATCACTGTGTCTGCTCCTCACCTTGGTGAGTAGAGCCTGGGATGAAGATGTGGCTCCCACCTATAAACACAGAGAACAAATCGATGGTTGTCAGAGGGAAAGGGATGGGTGATGGGCAAAATGGTGAAGAGGAGTGGGAGATATAGCTTTATAGTTATGGAATGAATAAGTCACGGGAATAAGGCACAGCATAAGGAATGCAGTCAACAATATTATAATAATGCTTTATAGTGACAGATGGTAGCAACTCTTGTGGTGATAGCATGAGGTATAGCGATGTCATACACCTGAAACTAATGTAACATTGTGTGTCAACTATATTAAAAGAGGAATATAGAAAGAAAAAAAAAAAAAAGATGTGGTTCCTAGGCCTCCATTAAGAAATGCAAGGCCTCATACTTAGCTTTGAGTGATTTGACAGATGCGTTACCTTAAGCCCAAGAACCTGGAAACCATTTTACTCAGGCCTCTTTTTGATTTCCCCAATGGGTTACACTCTTGCTCCCACCCTTTTCATTTCCCTCTTCCTAGATATGACACAGATCTCAAAGAGGAGAATTAGACTGCTCAGGGAACACCAATTAATACCTCATTTTTCACTGTAATTGATGCTAGCTGCAAAGAGAAGCATGCTGTGTCTATGCTCCATATGTGCTGCATGCCATGGCTATTCCTTGATAGTTCTCTTTCCTGATGGCTGCACACACCAGTCATATGGTAGCATCTCAGGGAGAAGGGTACTCATGCACAGTGCCATCTTCCCCCTCACAGCAACTTCCTCATCATAAACACTCCACCACCTTCATTAAAGTGTAGAAACTCTCAGCAAGTTATCTAATGTCAACTACATGAGTTCTTACCCTGCCTTTCACATTAATTCACTAGATGAATTTAATAGGTCATTAAATTTATCCTGACTTTGGGTTACTCTTTGGGATGATGTAATAATTCATAATCTACTAATCTGATGTAGTTATTTATAGGATTGAGTTAGAGAAATACATGAAAGTTTTTTTGTAGAAAGGCAGAGAATATATCTTAGGATAGACTCTTTATAAATCAGTATTTCCTTTGTTCAGTTCTAGAATATACGTATTATATAATTTTGCAAGTTATTGCAGTTTAATTTAACTTGCAATATGTTAGGCAAGGCAAAATTACAAAATATGTGGAATCACATACAATCTTTATAGTGGTAGATCCCAGCAATCCATGTAACCTACCCCCTTCCTTTATGTAGAAATATCTTAATCACCACACATAGAGAGTCATTCATTTAACAACTAGACAGCCACTAATTTACATTTATCAAATTCAAGACCTTCCTCAAACCAACCACTTTGTAAGTTTCCTGTTATCAAGGAGTATCTATGAAATAAAGTAGCAAATTATTATAATTAAATCTAATAAGTAATTTCATATAAATACATGCATAAAACTGGAAGCCAGAGTGAAACAAATTGTGACTTATTTCTATTGTTAGCACAATTTAAAATGAAGAGATAAATTTAGGAAAATTTATGGTTTGTCTTCAAGTCTAAGTCTAGGCAGAATTTTGGAGCCTTATCATCCTCCCCTAATCTCAGTTTTCAAATGTGGTAAAATATACATAACAAAATTTTTCATTTTCACGACTTTCAAGTTTGTAAGTTGATGCCATAAATTGCATTCACAATGTTATGCAACATGACCTATATATATATTTACAAACTTTTCATCACCATAAATGAAAACTCTACCTATTAAGCAATAACTCCCGGCCCCAGTGCCCATTCCCTGGTAACTTCTAATTTATTTATCTATTAATTTGCCTATTTTACATATTTCTTATGAATAGAATCATACAATATTTGTCCTTTTTGTCTGGCTTTTTTTCACATAGCAAAATAGCACATTTTCAAGGTTCATCAGTGTTTTGTTTTTTAAGGTTTTTTTGTTTATTTATTTGTGATAGAGACTGAGACTGAGACAGAAAGGGAGAGAGAGCACAAGCAGAGGCCAGGGCAGAGAGAGGAGAAGCAGCTCTCTTCTGAGCAAGGAGCCTGAGGCAGGGCTCGATCCAGGACCCTGGGATCATGACCTGAGCCAAAGGCAGAAGCTTAACTGACTGAGCCACCCAGAGGAGGTTTTAGCATATATAAGTGCTTCATTTTTTTTTTACAGATGAATAATATTTCATTATATTTATATGCCACATTTTGTTTATTTATTCATCTGTTGATGGACACAGGTTGTTTCAGTTTTTTGGCTATTGTGAATAACACTGCAATGAGCATGGGTGTATAAATACTTATTTGAGTTTCTGTTTACTTCTTGTGTATATATACCTAAGTGAAACTGTTGGGTCATATGACATTTCTATGATTTCCTTTCTTAGGGACTACCAAACTTACATACAATGGTGGCACTATTTCACATTCCAACCGACAATACACAAGAGTTCCAATATCTTCATACCCTTGCCAATACTTAGTATTTTCTTTTTTTTCCTTTTTGTTATAGACATTCTAGTAGGTATACAGTGGCATCTTATTGTGCTTTTAATTTGCATTTCCATGATACTTAATGATCTTGAGCATTTTTTCATATGTTATTTTTAATTTGTATGTCTTATTTGGAGAAATATCCATTCAAGCCATTTGCCCATTTTTAAATTGGATTGTTGTTGATTTATAAGAGTTTTTATATAGTCTAAATATTAAATCCTTAGAAGATATATGATTTGCAACTATTTTCTCCCATTCTGTAGGTTGTTCTTTCCTTTCCTTGATAATGTCCTTTAATGAGCAAAAGTTTTTGGCTTTGATGAAGTCCAATTTATGTGTTTTTTCCTTTGTTACTTATGCTGTTGGTGTCATATCTAACAATTAATTGCCAAATCTAAAATTATGAAGGTTTACTTCTTTAAAACTGTAAGTTATAGAAAATGGAAGAGCAAGTAGTAGTGTAATGATCAAGAAGCACAGAGATGTGGTAGAGATATATTACATTCTGGAAGATGTTATCCCCAAGTGTACTTTAGCATAATAGAAACAAGGAGAATTCTGGAGGTAGAGTATGCTGGGTACTACAATATCTCACGAGTCCTGTCTATTCAAAAAGATAGATGGCCAGATGATAGAAGGACAGGGAGCATTCCAATTCAGTTCCACAAAACCACTTTCCACACTATATACATGCCTGGTACACACTAGAAATTGGGTGAGGAGCTACAGCTTGCAATCTAAAATCATCCAGTGGATAAGAGAAGAGGATTTTACCAAAACACACGGGGAGACTAACATTAAGGAAGTCTTACAACCTATCTATTGATAACCTTTTTTTAAAAGATTATTTATTTATTTATTTATTCATGAAAGACACAGAGAGAGAGGCAGAGACATAG
Organism: Canis aureus; assembly: GCF_053574225.1. Lineage (NCBI taxonomy): Eukaryota > Metazoa > Chordata > Mammalia > Carnivora > Canidae > Canis > Canis aureus. The sequence continues at coordinate 29,878,073 of NC_135616.1, forward strand.
GCCGAGGGAGAAACAGGCTTCTTGTGGGGAGCCTGATGCTGGACTTGATCCCAGGACCCCGGGTTCAAAACCTGAGCTAAAGGCAGATGCTCAACCACTGAGCCACCCAGGTGCCCTATTGATAATCATTAAATCTGTTTATATCTTTCTCAGATATGAGTTTTAATAAAAAGAAATAAAGTATAATGAAAGATGTACTTTACTATAAAGAAAGAGGAAGCATATACAAACACTTAGGAAAACACATACTCTTTGCCGAGACTGTATTACTGACCTTGATTTTTCACCTCTTTTTGTATACATGTCTTTTGCTACATGATTTTAGAGCCTCTTCGACAAAGACAGCATATGTTTCCCCACCCCTTGACTTTGGTCTAGTCCAAAGTACATTTCTCTATCCCTTGATGTGACCAATAGAACGAGGTAAATATGGCAATATGTATGCCAGTTCTGAACCTAGGTCTATGAGGGCTTGTATGCTTTGACTTCCTCTCTTGCATAACTATGACCATGAGAAAAATATGTCTGAGCAAGCCAATTGGTCAGAAATAGGATAAAGTATAAGTAGAGCAAAGCCTCTTCATCCAATTTACCCCATTTCATTCCAGTCTATGTTAGCCAATACCCATAGGCAACCCACAGATGCATGAGTGATGATGACCAGTTTTTGTCTGATTCATTAAATTTTAAGATGGCTTAAATAAGCAGTTCTTGAGCAGCCCAGGGGGCTCAGCGGTTTAAGTGCCTCCTTCAGCCCAGGGCCTGATCCTGGAGACCTGGGATTGAATCCCATGTCAGGCTCCCTGCATGGAGCCTGCTTCTCACTCTGCCTGTGTCTTTGCGCCTCTCTCTCTCTCTCTCTCTCTCTCTCTCTGTCTCTCATTAATAAATAAATAAAAATCTTTAAAAATAAATAAATAAATAAGCTTACTAAAGCAGACTCCTAAACTTATCTATTACAGGAATCAGAGGGGAAAATGAGATAACTGAAGATTTCAAAAGGTTGTAAGATAATTTGACTTCCATGAAATATAAGCGGAATGTATAAGCAGGTAACTCGTGAGATTAAAAAAAAATTGGATAAAATAAAATGAAAATAGGAAAAAAGACAATTTAAAGATGCGTTTAAATAAACTGATCATGCAAGAAAAAATGAAAACATTCACTGAGGATAAGAATTTAAATTCATGGATAAACAAAACTTAACTATCTCAGAATGCACAGTAAAATTAAGTAAATATATTAGATACAAAGATGAGAGACATTTGTAATATGAGTCTTTTAAAAAGGAACACTTTAGAAACTAGAACAAAGAAAATCTTGCTAGAACAATGAAATTTTACCGTAATCTCTTGAAATCAATAACAAGAAACCACTTCTTCATAGATTCTGACAATGATTTTAGTTGCAAAAATAAAAAATTTGCACAAATAGCCATGAAGAAAAAAAAAAAAAAAGAGAGAGAGAGAGAGAGAACCAAAAATTTTTGTCCCAGACTTCTCCTCTCCAACATTAAATTTTGGAAGATAAGAGAATAAAGGTTGTACTTCATCAATTCATGACAATTTTGTGTTTCAAAATTATAAAATAATAGAAGAATATTGTAAGGTGAAGACTAAGAGAAGGCTTTAAAACTTAATAATTATTAAGTTGAAAAATGAAACAAGACTAAGAGCTCAAGATCAAGGCCATCTGGGTGTAAAATCCTGTAACTACTTGTAATTTTTGTGATTCTCAGCTTAGAAATTCAGTTGAATTATATTATAGATTATAAAGTAGTTTCTATAGCCCCAGGGAAAAGCTTAGCCCTTTAGTTTCATCTTCTTTTTTGATACTTTCCTAGAATCAGAAATGAGGTTCTTTCAGCATGAAAATATCAAAGAAACAAAAAGTAGTAATAATTTTTCACTCCACTAATGCTGAGGAATTTGAAAAATGATTTGAAGATTTTAAAGGTAAGTAATGGATAACCTAAGACTTTCTAGAATTTTTAAATAAGAGTAGACCAATGACCGTAGAGATGTCTCTTATCCAAAATCCTGTCTATAAGTTGCACATTATCAAATAAATATGCAATTATACTCTTTTTTTAAAGATTTATTTATTTATTCATAAGAGAAACAGAGAGAGAGAGAGGCAGAGGGAGAAGCAGGCTCCATGCAGGGAGCCTGATGTGGGACTCAATTCCGGGTCTCCGGGATCAGTCCCTGGGCTGAAGGTGGCGCTAACCCGCTGAGCCACCTGGGCTGCCCTGAAGTTATACTCTTAAACACAAACAACAAAGCACACATTATTGTGATGAATGTACCAATTTTGTAACATTAGTTATTTCTGTATTTCCTTCTTTCTGCATTTTTGAAAATATTATATATTTGAGAGAGAGAGAGAAAGTGAGCCAGAGAAAGGGAGAGAATGAGCAGGGGGAGGGAGAAGAAGAAACTCTGAGCAGGGAGCCTGATGCAGGGCTCAATTCCAGGACCCTGAGATCATGACCTGGGCCCAAGGCAGATACTTAACCAACTGAACCACCCAGCATCCTTTCTTTCTGCATTTGTACATTTTTCTACATTTCTTGGAAAAAACAGGAATTATTTTTGTAATAGAAAATATATATATTTTTAAAAGATTTATTTATTTATTTATTCAGAGAGAGAGAAGCAGAGACACAGGCAGAGGGAAAAGTAGGCTCCATGCAGGAAGCCTGACGCGGAACCCCATCCCGGGTCCCCAGGATCACACCCCGGGCTGCAGGCAGCGCTAAACGCTGCACCACCAGGGCTGCTCAGAAAAAAATATTTTAAAAGAGGAAGGTAGTGTCTGTATAGATCTACCTGTGTCTGTCTTGTAAGATTTTTATGTTATCTAATGATGACAGTTTCATATTTTAGTACAGGCTGCAGCTCCTCACCCAATTCCTAGTGTCTACCAGGCATGTATGTAATGTGGCATGGGGTTTTGTGGATTGCATAACCCATCTACAAGAAATGATGTGAGAAGAACCAGGTGTTTCTTTAATTCTGCTGTGAGTCCTATATTTTTTTGAGCCCTATATTTTAATGTACATGGGACAGTTAGCTGTGCTACTGATTTTATTATTTCTTTAAAGATTGTATTTATTTATTTGACAGAAAGAGAGAGCACACACAAGCAGGCAGAGTGGCAGGCAGAGGGAGAGGAAGAAGCAGGCTCCCTACCAAGTAGAGAGCCTAACATGGGGCTCCACCCCAGGACGCCGGGATCATGACCTGAGCCAAAGGCATACGCTTAATCAACTGAGCCACTCAGGTGCCCTGTGCTACTAATTTAAAACCCCCTAATGTTTAGTATTACTTGTCAAAGATAAGACATACAAATCAACAGTATGGTAAAATTTTAAGATATAGTAATCATGTCTTACCATATTATTATTTGTAACTGCTCATGTTTCTATTAGTTTTTCCATGAAGAACATGCATATATATATACATATATATGTATATTTATACATCCATATGTATAGCTACTATTTCCAGTGTCATTATAATACCATTTCCAAAGCCATTTGGCCCATTCTCTAGAAATAGGAAGTTAACAGAGTTTGAACCTCCAGAAATTATGAATTGTAACTAGAAACTTCAGAGCAGCATTTGACCTACAATTATTGCCTTGGACAAAATTCCCCTGCACATTCTATCTCCTATCTGTGATATTCATGAGCCTGCAGGTGGATGGTTCACTGCCTATGCCAATTACTTTTAAATAGTTTGATACATCAAATGTAGTCTCAGATAAAGTTTCGTCCTGGAATATTTGAGAATTCAACTCCAGTAAGTACCTAATTGTTAATTTGCAGATGGGTTGTTGGAATAATACTAAATGCTAATGGTAGCTGTGAAATTGGGAAATTACTGGTGGTATATTTCAATCACGGTTTCCTTGGACATCATCTTTGGGAACAGTACCTAAAAAGACTGCAGTAAACTCTTGAGAATAATTTTAAAATAAAACAAAGCACTAGCACTGTTTTCAACTTTATCAGTCAAACCTCTAATGAGATTGGAAATCTTATTTTCATGTATTATTATTTTTTTAATTAATTTATTTATTTATTCATGAGAGACACAAGCAGAGGGAGAAGCAGGCTCCATGTAGGGAGCCTGACGTGGGACTCGATCCTGGGTCTCCAGGATCGGGCCCTGGGCTGAAGAGGGCGCTAGACCGCTGAGCCACCAGGGCTGCCCATCATGTAGTATTAGACATTAGGATGACACTTCAATCTATCTCCTTCTTTCCTCCGTGATTCAGATTTGTAGTTGGTTGTCTTTCCCTATTGCACATAAGTTATAGGATTTTAATGGGATTCTATAAGTGAATCTGTTTTAGAAAGCTTCTGTCTAATGTGGCAGAGAGGTAGTCAGTGAGGATGGAGCTGAAGCTGCTGTTTAAGACTGCAGCAACTTTTTAGTTCCTCTGCATAAATGTTTAGAGTTACCTATGAACTTAAGTTATTCCACTGTTGTAGGAAGATGGGTAGTAAGGCAATTTAAGTAACTCTTTTATTTATTGAAAAAAATAAAGACTTTCTCTTTTGAATTAGGAAAATTCTAGAAAAGAAATAAAAATTATTTGTAAAAAAATGTAAAAGACTTGTTTTTCTCATGAGAGACAGAAACTGGTGAGTGACAACAAGAAGAAGACAGTATATTTTTCCCCTTCTCACTGGTCCTCAAAGGAGTGGGAGAGGGGAACTCAAACTATGGGTATGGGAGCATAGAGGTACATCCATTAGAATGATTACCTCCCTCTCAGACATGGAAACAACTGAGCAAAGTAAGAGGGGTGGTTGGCAAGGGACGTTTTTGGGATGAGTATGGCCTGTGACTCTAGTGACGTTCATATCTAGTAATCAATAATCATTTGATTTCATGCCTTCCAATTTCCTTCTATCGTCCTGAGATCTTTGGTGAAACTCTCTTAAACTTTCTTGCCTTTGGTGGCCTGGTCTGAACTTTGGCCTGGGATGTTCACAGAGTCCAGGAACAAATTTGAGGAGAAGTGAGACATAAACAGAATGGAGAAACTAGGTGAAAGGTCACTATAATTATGATCTTCAGGGAGTCGAGTGGTTACCTGCAGCAAAACACCTACACATCTAGTTCCATCTAACAGAGAGGTTAAATTTGTAGGATGCATAAATATTCCTTAGAGATCACCAGACATACTTGGGAAGTGAAGCTCAGGGCAATCCAGTAAAGGTTAAACTTCTTACAAACATGTCCGATGTGGGATCAAAAGATTGTTATACTGACACTGAAGGCATCTGACTCAGAAAATTAAAGAAATTGGAGACTTTGACAAAGCAACATAACCAAGACTGTAAGAACAAGTTGTAGAAAAATCTACTTAAGGTGTGAAGAGCAGGAAATGATTTTGATATTTCTTTGTTAGTTCATGTTGCATAGCTAAACCTACATATGATTGCATATTGCTAGAATTCTGTGTCTGTGTGCGTATGTGTGTACAAATAAAAAGAGAATCCTCTCATTTAGGATGTACACATTTATTCAGGATTGAAACCATTTGTTTTCTAGACATGTTTCCTTTTCCTGTATCATCAGAAATGAAAAGTTTGTATAACCTTGGATCTCTACCTTCGAGATTTTACTCTTCTTAGTCATAGAATACAGAAAGTAGGTTCACATTGTCTAATACCTTTGGGCATAAATCTACAAATATGTTTGCTAGTAAATAAGGGCTTATATTTTCTGGTAGGTGAAAAGCTGTGTAGGATTTAATTCTTAAGGGATTTGCCCAAGAGTGAACAATGTGCTACTGGCCAGGAGTAGTCATAATCTTACCTTTCCATCCCCAAAGTTCATTTTGGTTTGCTCATCCATTCATCAAATGTATATTGAAACAGGATGTTTTCCCAGGCAGTGTCATAGGCAACAGGTTTCTGGAGGGAATGAAGTAGTCTTCCTGCCCTTAGAGAACTCAGAGTCTAAGATAAAATAATACTATAAGCTGATATTTATGTCCACCTAATATGTGCTAGGCTCTGTTTTAATGCTAGCCCAAAGTCAGGGCAGAAGAGAAAAATGATATTTGAAGTGAGCCTTGAAGGACAAGGAAGACAAGGAATGGAGCACATTCCAGATGGAAGGAGCAGTATGTACAAAATCATGCACATATGAATAAGAAATTGTGTGAAAGCAACAGGGAAATTTACTATAGCTGAATAGATGTGATGAGGAATTGTCTTAGCAAGCAGCATCCGCTAGTGCTGGTGATAAATTAGAGAAAGTAAGCAGGTAGGAAATTAAAAATTGAGCCACTTCTGTGGCAGTTACTATGGTAGAAGTGCTGTTCCTATTACTCAAATAAAACTTTAATTAATCTTTACAAGGCATCTATTATTATCATCACTGTTCCACAGGCAAGAAAATGGATAAAAATAAATGCAAAGCATTAAGTATCTTATATAAATTCGCACAACTAGTCAGAGAGAAAGAGACTCCAAAAAGTTTCTTTTCTTGTTGATGTGCCACACATAAAGGATGCCATCTGGCATCCTAGGGAGTTCAACCTTAGACCACAGGCAATGGTGGACTGTCATTACTTAGAGCTATAGTGTTCATCTTTGATTCATTCATTTATACAAAAAATGATTACATCCAGTTATGTGCCTGGAATCGTTCTTAGTGTCTGTGCATAATCCTTTAGAGGAAGATAGGTATGGGAACGTATGCATTCAAGACAAACTATGAGGCTGCGATGAAAGCATGTTGATGCATTATCCTGTGCAAAAGAGGAAGTGGCAAAGCCTAACATGGAGGCAAAAGATAAATGTGTTAGGAAAAGCTATATAAGGAAATGATGCTTGAGCAAATTTTTTTAAAGGTAGTAAATTAGTAGCTGTTATGAAAATCCAACACACATTCTAGACACACTAAGAAAAATAATCAGAAGAAAGTATATGTAATTCAGTATGATAGAGTATAAATGGGTTGGAGTATTAGCAGTGGGATTCAAGAGGTAGTCAGGGGCTACATTATGAATAATCTTATATTCCAAAGGAGACCTTTGAACCACAGATGGTGGCCCAAATTCAGATGGCAAATGTACTTTTTAAAAAATTGCTCACACAGTATTTTCTAAAGTAAAATTAGTCACAAGAAGAAGAAGAAGAGGGAAGAAAGAAAAGAGAGAGAGAGAGAAAAGAAAAAGAAAAGAAAGAAAAGACATCATAAAAGATCCAGATTCCTGCCTTTTGAAAACTCAGGGGAGGTGCCAAAATAGGGCCTAGATTACTAGATAACAATAATTGATTGAAGCTGAAAAACAGTTCCCTTCTTGAGATGGCCATGTTCACTTCCCAAACTTCTTCTTGTGTTAATGGATTGGTGGTCTGCTGGCTTTGTGTTTATGAAACTTGTTTGAGGCTTTGGGTTCATTCAGGATCACTCACATTGCTTTTTATTTCACTCTAAAACCCCCTGACACCTACTTACTTTTTTTAAAATTTAATTTAATTTAAACTCAATTAATTAACATATAGTATATTATTAGTTTCAGAGGTAGAGGTCAGTGATTCATCAGTCTTATATAATACCCAGTGCTCATTAATCACGTGCCTTCCTTAATTCCCACCACCTACCCCCACAACCCAGAAACACTCAGTTTGTTTCCTAAAGAGTCTCTTACAGTTACCCCATACCCCCACAACCCAGAAACACTCAGTTTGTTTCCTAAAGAGTCTCTTACAGTTTGTCTCCCTCTCTGATTTCATCTTATTTTATTTTTCCCTCCCTTCCCCTATGATCCTCTTTTGTTTCTTAAATTCCACATGAGTGAGATAATATGATAATTATCTTTCTCTGATTGACTTATTTTGCTTAGCATAATACCCTCTAGTTCCATCTACATCATTGCAAATGGTAAGATTTCATTTTTGATGGCTGAGTAATATTCCATTTGGTATATATACCATATCTTCTTTATCCCTGACATCTACTGCTAACACAGTGACTCTTGCTGAGGTTCATTATGATTTTTGCAAATGTAAAAATTATGGAGGTGGTTTTCTAAAGAAGACCTAAGACCTCAGATTAAAACTAGAAATAGAAGCAAGCTGAGGGGCTTGAGATGCAGTGATAGTAAAGTGAATAAAAGATCTACTTGCATTTAAATGTTTTATTCCTTTTGTTCTACTTGCAGTGCCTAACTCAAAGGTTAGGTGCAGAATACTGTGGTAAATATGTTGAAACAGTTTTATAAGATTATTTTCTAAAGTATCTGCTAAGATTGTAAGGTCCCGTGATATTCTCCCCAAGGAAAGAATCTTGGAAAATTAAGTGTCTTTCTCTTGAAGATTTTTTTTTTTTCTCTTGAAGATTTTGAATGCACTTTAATATATCAAGATATCACAGAAATTGCATTTTTTCCAAAAAAAAAAAACAAAAACAAAAAACAAACAAACAAACAAAAAACTAATTCTCTTACAGCAACCTGGTGTCCTACAATTCAACTTAATTCTGACACTAAATACCTGGAGTTAGTGCAGACCCCAGGTTAAGGGCTCATTGCCACAGGACCTCTCTTCAGACACTAGCCACAATTCTTGGATATCCCAAGGTTACTCACACTTCTGTCCTTCAGACTACAAATTTGAGGGTTCCCGTGACACTCCCCCCACAGGTTGATAATTCTCTATAATGCTCACCGAACTCAGGAAAGTGCTATACTTAAATTAGAGTTTTATTATAGAGTTATATTATAAAGTATACAACTCATGAACAGCCAAATGGAATAAAGCAATAAATAGGGATCCCTGGGTGGCGCAGCGGTTTGGTGCCTGCCTTTGGCCCAGGGCGCGATCCTGGAGACCCGGGATCGAATCCCACGTCAGGCTCCCGGTGCATGGAGCCTGCTTCTCCCTCTGCCTGTGTCTCTGCCTCTCTCTCTCTCTGTATCTGTCATAAATAAATAAAATAAAATAAAATAAAAAGCAATAAATAGGACAGGGATAAGTGGAAAGAGCCACAAAACTTCCATGCCTTTTCCAGGAGCTCCATCCTTCAAAGACATTGATATGTTTTTGAACCTAGAAGCTTCCCAAACCTTGTTGTTCAAGAGTTTTTATTGAAGGTTCATTATGTAGGCATGATTGGTTAAATCAGTGACTATTGATGATTGAACTCAGTACCCAGTCCTCCTCCTCTCCCCAGAGGTCTGGAGGTAAGGCTGAAAGTTCTAACTTTCTAATTGTTTGTTATTTTCTGGCAACAAAACCCCATACTGAATCTATCTAGGGGCCTCAAGAGTCACTTCATTAATATAATGAGACATTCCTATCTCTTAGGATATTCCAAGGGCTTTTGAAGCTCTGCTCTAGAAATCAGGGCAGAGACCAAATATATATATATATTTCTTTATTGTACCACAGAAGTCCTTTAAGAAACATACCTATTTATTTTTGTTTAAATTGGTGTTAACCATACAAGTTTGTTATAAAAGCATTTTTGATAATTGACATATTACATGAAACAAAATTTTTGAAATGTTAATTTAGAAATGGCAAAGCACTCAATGGAATCACTCAAAAAATGTATTATTTGTTATAAAATTAAACAGAGAAACAACAAAACAAAAACAAAACCTGCTCGTGTCACTGAATTCAACCATTTATGTGTATGACCAAATGGTGTTTAGCTGACAGTGTACAGTCCCAGTGCTTTCTGATTTTAAGCCATACCTAGAAGAAAAATAGTGATTAAAACATTTTTTCAGCCTTCTCTGTTGTGCTTTAGAATTCTAATTTCTGAGTCGAGGACCAGGTACAGAGTAGGCAGTAACTGAGGGGCTCTGAGTGGTTCTCCCCCCATGGTTTTCCTTCTAGACCAGTCTGTACCTACCATCCAGGATTGGGATCTCCTTCTATTAGAGTAGTTTTATCCAAAGAACAGTAACCCATCAGGAGGGGTCAGAACACACATACATACCATACCTTCACTGTCTATAGCCTACGTCCATCATACTGAGAGCCTCTTCTGTCTCGCAGGTAGCAGTGAGGTTTGGGGAGCTGAGTCAAGGGTGTTCTGTGGAGTTGTGTGTGGAGCTTGAGGTTTCCCTTGGCCAGACTGTTAGCACACAGCTGAGCTCATGGTCCCAGCTGCTTTACCTCCCTCTAGACATAAGGAGACTAACAGTTCCAATATGCACAGTAAGTGGTTTAATTTTCAAATCCAATGAGGAAGCATTTTGATTTGTCTATAGGTACTATAACTTTAAAACAAATAGAGGTATCTTATCTTCTTTCCTTTTGTATTTCAAATGCTTACCTTTAAGTTGCCTCCTTTTGTAATCCTAACCCAGATAGCTGAGTATTACCAAGTGGCCAAGAACATAATAACTGGCTTCCAACCAGCTTCTGTATTAATAAAACCAGAATAATAATATCACACCTACTTACCACAGCAAGTTGGAGTATGTGATAATCAATATTTATCGAATTAATGTTTATTTAGATCCCTCTTTGTAAGTGATCCTGTTTTGAGTATCATCTATCCATTAGCTCACTGCATACAATAAATAAAGGACACACTCCTTTTATTCTTGCCATTTCATGGTTAGAAAACTAAGATAGACAATGTTAAATAGTTTTCCCAAGGTCACACAACTAATAGCAAAGTTAGAATTCACACCCTGCCTATCTGGCTCCATTGCTTACACTTTTACCATTCCATTCGGACAGCTTCTTTAATGAGGAATAATAAAGAGAAGTGAAAGCACTTGGGAAATGCAGTATACTTTGTAAAATTACTTTCTGACATGTAAAATCAAATGCTTAACAAAGCACCCCATGTTTGTGTGTGTGTGGATGTGTAGATACATGCACATATATATATATATGCATATGTGTATCTGCGTACCCACACACATATATATGGGGTGTGTGTGTGTGTGTGTGTTTGTGTGTGTGTGTGAGACTTGAAGAAAAGAACAATAAGGCCTAAAGATCTAACATTAATCTAAACAAGTCAAATTATACTGAGGTAAAATACTATACAATTATACCTATTTGAATATTCTGACATAATAGCAGTTTTATATATATATATATATATATATATATATATATATATATATAAGATTTTATTTATTTATTCATGAGATACACACAGAGAGAAGTAGAGACATAGGCAGAGGGAGAAGCAGGCTCCCTGCAAGGAGCCTGATGCAGGACTCAATCCCAGGGTCCTGGACCCAAAGGCTGATGCTCAACCACTGAGCCACCCAGGTGCCCCTAGATATTTTTTCAAAGTAACTTAAATTCCCAGTGAAATAAATAATCCCATAAAAGAGCCTTCTTTTAAAAGTTATTTTCTTCTCAGCATTCAAGTCTGTTCTTTAAGAATAGTTGACTGATCATTTTCTCAGATACCCCTGTATCAGGCCCCTCAGCCCCTTTGCCAAGTTGAAGGGGGTGCATTAGTATCACCTCAACATCTAAAGCCTCCTGTCCATCCCTGTGATCAGCTCCGGCTACCAGAAACTCTTCCTCCAGAGAGTTCCTGAACTGACCACTCTGGTGGTTTGCATCCCTAAATATACTTATCTAAGGTTCCTAACTCTTTGTACCTTGGTTCTCTTCCAAAATCCTAAGTTGCTTGAGGACTGAGAGGCTATAAGAGACATTGTATAAATAAAAGGGTATCAATAAACTATGGACTTATTATTGACCTTCCACTTGCCTGTTGTGACACTTTAGACAAATCTTCTACTTGCTTTTAGTTGAAGCCTTCCTCTGTAAAACAAAAGGGCAAAACTAGAAGCCAGTACTACCCTGAGGACTTTGTTTGGAGCACAGAACTGGTTACACCAATGCAGAGGAAGCACCAGAATGGCTGGTTGGAGGACATCCCATGGATGTACTGTGTTCAGATGAATTGCATTTAGGTCCTGCTTCTCCTTGATGGGGGTTACTGTCCTTTGGGTAAAACTGCTATAATGGTGAGAAAGCCAGAAATTGACTCACTGCTCTAAGAACATAACAATGGCACAGATCTAAGCATTGGGGTTCCTGGGGTGTCATCTGTCTGAAATCTCTCTATAATAGGTTAAGGTCAGGAAGGCAGGTAGCAATTATTAAGTGCCTGGTATGGTCTGAACACTATGCCAGGAATTTTCAATTGTTATATAATTTAAGCCTCACAACAACCACATGGATTATGTACAACAAATTATCCATATTGTATGGATAATAAAACTGAAGCTTATTTAGAAATAACCTAGTTAAAGTCAGCCAGTAAGCATTAAAACTGACACTCAAACTTGGGTTTATGTCACTTGCAACCTTGCATTTGTTTCATTTATTTTGCATTATGCTTCTCCAGATATAGAAAGGACCCACTATAATTGTACTCATTCGGAACCAGGGGTCATAATCTTCACCACTGCCCTTGTTTTTTTTTTTTTTTTTTTTTTTTTTTTTTTTTTTTTTTAATGATAGTCACACAGAGAGAGAGAGAGGCAGAGACACAGGCAGAGGGAGAAGCAGGCTCCATGCACTGGGAGCCCGACGTGGGATTCAATCCCGGGTCTCTAGGATCGCGCCCTGGGCCAAAGGCAGGCGCCAAACCGCTGCGCCACCCAGGGATCCCCTGCCCTTGGTTTTCTTAAACCTGGCTTAGCCTGTGGCACCTTTGCTATCTTTTTACAAATAAATTTGCTTATGAGCCAAAGAACAAAGAAACTCATATATAAAGGAAAAAAAAATTTAAACCAAGGCTTAAAAACTCAGGAAAGCTGGTGCCACAAAATTTCATTTCACCAAAGTACATATTTTTGTCTGTGATACTTCTCTTTTACTTAGGCTTTGAGCAAAAACGTTCACTTTCCTTTCTCTTCATATGTGCTAAAATGCAATAGAATTAGGTTTAAAAGCAGTGTATTCTTTGAGGCAAAATAAATTACAAGCAAGTCTTGCAGATAGTTGCTAGGTAAATTGATTTCTGTATACAAAATGTTTTCTCTCTGATTTGTTGATAAAATTTTAATGTTATACATGTTAGAACTATTAAACACATCCTCCAAGCATGGGGCTTTTATTGGTGTCATGGTTTCCCCTTTTGTCACTTGTTTTTTTAAGGCTTTCACATTATGTTGAAAATTGGGCAGATCATGGTGATGTGAAATAGGATACTAACTATTACCAAAGGGATCTCATTGCATTATCTTTACTTGCTGCTCTGAGCATTAGGTCAGAGCATGGAAAATAACCAGGCTGTTCTAGGTACACTGAAGGAAAATTGATGAATAGAACTTCGGAGCCTGTTAAAATTTGGATTTAATATCAAGGCATGATGTTTTTATAAATCTAGAGTCTTACCAAAAAAGGAAATATAGGAAGGGCTGCTTCAGCAGATGGCTAAAATTACATTAAAATCTAAGTAGTGGTCAAGTGAGATCCTCTGGCCAGGGGTAGCTTCTGTAGATCATGACTGAGCAGAAAGTGTGTGGCAGGGTTAGAGGCAGGGCTTAGATTAAAGCAATTTACCTCACACAGATTATTTGCAGCTTTTAGTCATCTATTTAGATTTATTTCCTGTAATCCTTTTAAGAACATGGAGCACTGAGTTATTTGTGGTTGTTGTACCATACTCTGAACACAAAATATAGACATGCTGGTATCCTGGCCTTATGTGCTCCCATTTTACTGATCTGAAATGCCCGGCTCCCTATTCTCCAGCACCCAAATCCTTGTCATTTTGACTGCCTAGATTGATATCTACCTCAAATCAATCAATATGTAGCAAATGAGCATCCATTTCATTTGCCAGGCACTACTATGGGGACATATTAAAAGGCTAAGAAGAATGCTAGAGGTAAGGAAGCCAACTGAGTCCACCTTATTAAAGCAGGCTTCCAGAACAGGTGTGACTTAAATTGCAGGGAATTTGGGTTGGCATGAGGTTTTCCAAATTTCAGATTTTCTGCCATCTATATGATTATTTATTTTCCATGGATAAAAACAGTGTTGTTAAATCAATTTAATCAGGAAACTTCATATCCTTGAAATCAATTTTTATGTATATATTTCATTTTTTTCCCTAAGCTTAAGCTGTTAAAACAAGAATGAAGACAACAAAAATGAAGCAATATTTCAAAATTGGAGCTCTTACCTATTGTCTGCCTAAGGCTCTGAATCTAAAGTCTACTTCAATTTTGTTAAAAAAGTATATTAGCTCAGATATAGTGACCTCCTAAATCCCAAATGAGACTTGTCTTCACATAATCAGCGGCATTGAAAGAGAATTGAAAAGAGAATAAATATCTCGTTATGTGATTCAGTGACATTTAATGTCTTACACACATCCCGCTGGAATGAGTACAAATCTTACACTGGAAGTCGTGTTGTGTAGTATTAGTTTAATACAAACTACACTTTGAATGTATTGAATAATTAGGAAGATGAAAAGGAGGAAGTTAAATTAAAAGAAAAACAAAGCCACAAGCTGACATAGTGGGAGTCCTCCACCAAGGTGTTTCTGGAAAACCATTCAGCCCTTCTAAGCTGGACTTGTTTCTTCCTTTAGGTTCTATTGCATTATAATCTATGTTTAACTTAGATACAACTTATTTCCCTCAGGATAATGTAGTCTCATTTTGTGTAGAAATAATATCTGACACCTCTGTTACCCCTTCACAGCAACCAGAACAAATGACATAATGTAAACAAATGAAATCTTCTTTACCTAAAGTATATGTTGAGTGAGTAGCTGTACTCAAATAAACTAAAGGAAAATCATGTAGGTAGCCATTTTTTTCCCCATTTATTCATCACTCCATGGGTGAGAGTATCTGAATAAAGAATGCATGGGTAGGACTGAAACCACAATCGAGTTGGCTTCCTAATCCCAGACATGATAAGGGCCTCACCTACATTTGGAAGAATTAGCGCAAGAACTAATCTGAGTCCAGTACTCAGGACTCTTCTCAGCATATTCACTAGATGTACTTGGAATATGTTGTATCTCTTCAGCAGTCTTTTCTGCCATTGAATGGATACTAATATAATTATTGAATTTTTAAAATACTATGAAATTCACTGATGTGGAATTTTGGGTAAAAGAACCAAGGTCATTCAACGTTTGGAATGCATTAAAAAAAACCAGACTGGTGTACCTTAAAATGATATAATTATTCTTATAGAACCACCTTTGAGGGAATAGATAAAGCTATACATATTGCATATAATATTACATATACTTTTACACATTCCAATATAGATAATGATTATAGATATAATCATTCAAATGGAAATAGTTATGCTTTGAAGGAGAGCATAGAGGGAATAAACCATGGAAAGAAAATGAAAAGTACATCCTTAAGCCCAGTCGGACCCATACTACTGTTCTCTGCCTTCTGTACATTCTTGTGAGGGACACTGATGGATAGTTGTCTTACATGACTTTCTAGAAAATGTAATAGAAAGTGCTACTAAAGTTTAGAGAATAAGCTCACATATATGCTCATGAGTGCATACACACACACACACACACACACTGACTGGCCTGAAAAATCTTTCATGGAGAACCTAACAATGAAAACCCTTCAACAGCCTTTAGCCCCCACCTGCACCACCCATCTTGTCTCTGCTGTCCATCCCTAATGTGATCTAGCAGAAAAGGAAAGGCAGCCTGCTTCCATTGTTCCTCTGTTTAAGTGAGATAAGATCCTCACTCTGTACATATTTTCCCTTTATCTCCACGGTCCTTGTGTCTCAGCTTGTTCTTTGAGTTTAATGACTTTTTTTCTTGCTTTGTTTTGCTTCTTCGTATCTCTTTGGGTTAGGAGATCTTTACTGATTTCAGGAGTTGGTACTTTTTTTCTTCTTTGAGTCTCTTTGTTCATTGTTAACTGGCTGACTTAAAAAAAAAAAAAAGTGTCCAAAGCATATGGAAATTCTATTTCTCCTCCTTTGTTAGCTCAGCTTTCCTTTAGAAACTAACAATTGAAATTTATTTCCATAGACTTGTTTTGGCCACTTAGTGATATCCTTACATTCATTCTCCTTCCCACAAAGACCTAAATTGGCAGGTTCTTTTCATAAACAAAATAATTTGGAATTAATGTAACAGTATATGATGTGTCCATAACTATCTTACATCTTGTTACTTCACCAGTGAGACACACCTATATCCCTCATCTCTCTATATGCATTGTGTTACTATTTCATATAAAGAGATAATTTGGGGGAATAAAGCTGACTCATCTGTTTCAAAATCGGCACAGGTTTTTTCATATCACAAGTTAGTGTCTGTGAGCCAGCCATAGCTCTCAGGGCAGTGAACCAGGAGAATAATAGTAAATGGAATGAAATACAAGAATGGCTTTTAATTCCAGAATTAGAGGATAACCTAAGTGGGAAGTTGTCAGTGCATAAATTATCAAAACCAAAGGCCTTGCTTGGATAAGAATCTGAATGAATAATCAACACTTAAACATGATGACCTGATTAACCTGAATTCAAATGCAAAAACATATAGGACATATACTTTATGCCCAGAAATGTGGTAAGTATATCAAGGGATGAAACATAATCAACATATATTATCTTTGGCCCTATAAGAACTTATGATCTAGCTGAGAACCCAGATTTGAAAACATGAAGCCAGAAGATAATTAATCTAATAGGAATATAATTAAGTGGGTAATGTACAGTGGAGTCAGAGACAACAGAGATTATCACATGTGTCTGCACTGTCCGAAAAGGCGCTGTGGTAAGCAAAGGAAGCATGTAGAACATGGTCGTATGAAGGGGGCACCATACTGATACTGCTGGCCCTGAAATACCTTTCATAGGCATAACTGGTGGGGAAAAAATATAAAAATTACAACTAAGATATAACACTGGACTTAAATCTTCCCATAAGCCAAAATCAAGGAATTTAACCTTCATAAAGCTATCTTATGATAAGACATTAAAATCACAATTAATGTGCCTATTTTTAAAAAGGCTACATAAATATGATTAAACAAAAATCTATCATGCTCATTTTATCTAGGCTACTATAAATATAATTTATTCCTGCCTGATATAGACTACTCCCTCCCTGAGGAATAAATGCAGTCATTGTAGTCACATGGAGTATATAAGCTATTCATGTATAGTCAAGTCTTTAATGGCACCTTGTGTTCCTGAGAATGTGATATTAAATATGTACTTAATTCTAGTATTGTCCCCCTCCAACAAAATATCTTAATCTCCTCTTCAGATTAAAAATAATGCAAATAAATAAGGTTGGTATATAATGCTGGATCAAGTGCTCTAGATGTTTGTATATTTAAGTTTGGATTGCAAAATAAAAGTTTTTATTATAAAGAAAAAGATGCTAGAAAGCATGGTCTTACCTTGGAGAAAAGCATTTCCATATCCGGGGTGGTAAAAGTATATGATAATGTCAAAAAAGCAAATGTCTGAGCAAAACCTAACTGTGGATGAACCCTGCACTGGAGTTTTATGAAGCCCTGTTCTTGGTGTTCTATTGTTCTATCTTCTGATGATGGTTGGAAGTACTCTTCAGATGCTCAAGTGACACAAGGCTGGCAGGGATATTGACCATCACAATAGCCTAAAATGATAAATGAAAACTGAGAAGATGAAATTTGGTTAAGAATATATGTAAAGAGTCAGCGGGTTCTTGGGATTAAAATAGATGACTCGAAATAATCACAAAGCTTAAAAAAATCTATAATGTCAAAAATTAAAATGAATATTTTGTTAATCAATGATCTCTGCATCTCTGAAAATATCCAAACATTGGATGATACTTAAAGAATTTTGTGCTAAGAATCTGATATTAGGTAGGAAATCAGCTATGACTATCTACTGAAGCCACTAACATCACTGTGTTCCCTTTGCATCGGGGTAAATTGAATCATTTCTGTGCTGCCAGCCTTCCCAACCCTGGGGCTGAAAGATTTAGAACACTTTGACATGAAAACTGGAATTAACAAAAACAAAAAACAAAAACTTAATAAGAAATTACCCCTGTGAACTTCTAATGACCTTCCTCTTGCATTTCATAGGACAACCATCCATAGTCACCTTATTCCCATGGACATGCTTTACTCCTGTTGTGGTTGGGAACTTCAGTAGTAAATTTCTTGTTTATCATCAGGTTTGTACAGAAGTAACCACATTCAAACCACCTACTCAACCAATATTAGTAATGTCCTTTTACTTCCTGATTAAAGTGCAAAGTGCTTTAAACATTCAACGTAAACACATTTGTTTATTTCTTTCTTAATTTGTGAGGCCACTTTGCTGGCAGAGACCAGAGTAGAGGAATCCAAGATGTATTGATTTCTTTCTTCATGACTATTTAATCGGTTAAAGTGTGCGCCACTTGCAAGTGCCAAGATGCTGGTTACATTTTAATAAATGTCCTCTTTGGTCGATCAATACTTCTCAGCCCAAAAATAAATAAATAAATAAAAGTGCTGTTCTCTCATAAGTTAATGGGGAGAAAATCTTTTTACTATCGTCAGTCATCATGACAAACAAGAATATGAAAAGTGTTAATGAAATGACCAACTGTCTATAAAATAAAAGACTTGCAAGACAGTCTCCTTTCTTCCCTTAATTTGATGAAACAAAATGGAAAATTACACTAGTGCCCATCCAGCGTGAAATGATGTTAACAAGCAGAAAACAAATGCTATAATGAAGGACTTCTAGGATGTACTATGTATAGTCTTACTTGTAAAGAGGGAATTACTGGGCAGAACTCTAGCCCTGAGCAACATCCCACCCCCTACTGAGGAGAATCACAGCTACCATCACGTCCCTCGGGAAGTAGAGCCATTCGGCACAATAGGACAAATTGATGTTCACAGCATAATAATTATCCATGTGCTGCAAACAATAGGCCACACAATTACCAACCAGGGCAATGCCCTACACAGGCAAAGTGAAGTTGCAAAATGAAGTGATTGTACAGATAATTGAGGCAATAGCCCCACAATAAAGGGATGTGCACAACTTGTTATTTATTGGGCTTTGTTTGGAAAGGAAGAGTTACAAATAACTGAATTTTCCAGAACACCAAAACTTACCATTTGAGCACAAAATGTTTCATTTTTAAAATGCATTCATTGCGAATGGATATCTAACTTAAAATATATTACCAATTCTCTTGCCTTTTTAAAGACTATACATATATGATTGTATTTTGATGGCTCTCTTGATTAAACAAACACATTTTTTGCTAAGGAAAGGTAACCCAGAAGCTACTACCTGGCCTCTCTACCACATTCATGTAACATTTCCCTGTCTTCTGCATAAGGGTAACACAAGATACTCTAGAAACACTATTTATAAGCCCTCAGTTGAAAGTTTAACAAGTTCCTACATAAACACCACAAATACAAAGCAGCATAAACCAAAGCATTCCTAAAATTAAAAGAGATACCACTGAAGATGGTTTAAATAGTTTGATGACATGCTCTATGAATTTGTTTTGTTTTTCTTATTGGAGCGCAGCAGGAAGATTTGGGATTGAAGAAGCAGCCTTAGACTGTGGTCATGTCACTGTTGGTGAAGCTCCAGTTGCCTGGGCTCAAACTTCATCTAGCATTTAATAACCAAGTGTTGCTGGAAATCTTATTTGGATCTTTCTAAAAGCTTGGATTCTGTCTACAAAACAGGAATGGCTAAGATCCTTGCATTGTTGGAATTTTTAAATAAGATAATGCAAAAACATTTAGCCTCTCCATTGGAACTTATTAAGGGCCTATAAGTGTTAGTAATCTAAGTAAAAATAGAAGAGGAAAATTGACTAAATAGGAATCCAGAGATGTGTATATAAATGATAAGCATGAGAAAGACTATAAAAGGCAGTGGAATTTTAGCAAAAAACTAAAGGAGTAAAGGAAGGAGCAAAGGAAGAGAGAATTCAGGGGACACCATGGCCCTGACCATGAAAAAAAATCACTATTTCAGTATTAATAAATATTGATTGAGCAATGCCATAGACTATACACAATACCAGGTTCTATCAATTACACAAGATAGCCTATTTTGCACCAATATGTTTGAGGTGGAATTGGTCATTATCATTGCATACATAAGGAAATCAAACTGTAGGTACTATGGTAAGACTCAAGCATATTTAAATATATTGTCTTTTGGCTCTAAATCCATTGTGCATCTCACAAAGCCTATATACACATATATTTTCTTTTCCTTCCTTGTTTCTCCTCTTTCTGATCCAATTTGTCCTTCACCTGTGTTTTCTGAGCACTCCCTATGTGGGAAGCACTGAAATGAGAAGATAATTAAAATTAGGTCTCTACTCTTAGAAATTTTACAGTCTTATTGGAGGACAGAAGCATGTGAAAATATGCATAAAATATAACAGATGACTTCTCCAACAGGGACATGAGTGAAGTACCATTGTTTCTCATATCAACCTCTCTGCCTGAAATGCTTTCTCTTCTTTTCCAGGCTGATATCCAGATCCTGATATCCATCTTTCAAATTTCAGGTCAAATTTATCCTCCTCTTCCATAATTCTACACACACAGTGATCTCCCAATTATTTAAATTCTTTCATGATTTATGGTCTACACTGGAAGAGCCTGCCTGTTAGATACACAGCACTAGGATCCACTCCCAGAATTTAAGATTTAGTATCTGGGATGGGCCCTGGGAATTTGCACTTTAACAAAAGTTCTAGATGATTCTGAGGCTGCCCATCCAAGGACCATGCTCTGGGCACCACTGGCTATACCACTGGCAGCCACCAAGCATTCCTTTGGCACTTGGTAAATATTTCCTCCTGTTCTTACCTAATGTTCCTGTTGTATATGCCCAGTTCCCTACTCAGTCATTTTGTCCCTTGAATCCAAGGGATATTTCTTTTTATTCTTTGTACTTTCCACAGCTAGTAGCATAGTATGACAGTCAATAGCAGGTGTCTAGAAAATATGTTTTACTTGACTGGTTGATTAGTAGACTGATACACTGAGCGCTAGGTGGCTGTTTGTCTCCCTGCACTTCCACCTCTCATGACAACTCCACCCAGAGTAGCTATTGTGTACAAACTCAGATTACTATATGGAAATGGAGGTGAGCATATGTAGATATTTGTATTATCATATCTATCAAATAAGATCTCTCAAATAATGATACTTACAAACTTTTCCTCATGCTTATTTGCAAGGTAATACATAGACAGTTGCCTTGGAAACACTCACTCTGAATATTCTAAATTTTCTATAAAGGAAAATCTTGCCTTTGCCTTATCACTTACACAGTCTCCCTCATTTTTGTGTTTTGCTGAGAATACATAATGAGATCTGAATGCTGATAAATGTCATTTTTGAGGACATAATTATTGTATTCATCTATTATGCTTTTCATAAACCCATTTTTCTCAGTCAAGCTTCTGAAGGACAATTATCTAATAAAAAATAAATTTTTAACTAATGCTATTTAAAGCTGTGTTTTAACTGACCTCTCTATAGTGTCCATTTCTTTTTTACTCGTGCATTTAAAAATCATTTTTTATTAGTCCTTCCCTCTATAAATCAGAATTAAAGTTGACATTTTCACATTTGATTTTGAGAAACACAAGTAGAATTAGACAACTTTTCAGGACTTGCCACTGAACACAGATTTGCCTTAACAGTTCTGAATATACTGATATTCAGGAGTTGCATTTTCTACTAGACTCAGCAGAGTCTCCATTAGTTATTGTTACTGTTTACTCAGTTTTGAGCTAAACTCTCCCAGAGTGCCAATTACGTCCTGAGAGCAAGTCCACACACCACAAGGTGAAGAACAGGTTTGACAATTATCCTATTAATTTGATCTATGTTTACATGTAGACGGTCAAACCAGATAATTCAGTACACATAACTCACCCAAAGGACTTATTATCTGGACTGGTTATCTACATAGATCAAATTATACCCTAATAACTCCCAAACCTCCACTTTACTTTATGTCCTATAGACATAACCAAAGGTGATTCTACCTGTTATAGCCCATGCACGGCAACCTATCTATCTGTGAGAAAGTGGATTCAACTTTCAAAGTTATCACATATTTACAGAAAAGTTCCTGAAGTCTGAAGATGTCAAAAAAACAGCTACTAATGGGTTATTATTACATTTATCTTCCTGAGATCTACCAGAATGTACATTTTTGTTTGTTTGTTTGCATTACCATGATCTTTTGTCTGCATAGCATGAACCCTGAGATTGGTTTAAACATCCATCTCAGTCAGGGGCCATCCGACCACATACATACAGATGCCTCTACTTGTCAATGACAAGTGTTTTACACTTGATCTTGTCTTAGCTATAGGAATCTACTGGCAAGAATGTTAAATCAATCTAAACATATACTGTTAAAAATAATTATTCAGCATCCCTTCTTTTAGAATTGCAATATCTGGCCACTGCACTCCTCAAAGATAAAGAATATTCATGTGTGTATCAACAGAGCCTTTCTGAAGCATAGTAAGTATCTGATAAATGACTGAATAAATATGAATATTACAGATATTAAATATAGTAGGAAAAAATAGCAATAAAGAGGAAGAAATATAATAATAACATCACTAATCATACCACCCTAAGGTAACCACTTTGACGTTTTCGTCCATTCTTCTAGAAAGGGTTTAATGCATACTTTATGTACTTTTAATATTGCATCATGTCCTAGAAAGAGCTTTGTAAACCTTTTTACTAACCAGTATATTGCACTCTTCTCCATATAAATAAATGTACTCTGTCACTGTGAGAAACCTGGTTTGCAGTATCGCTAATACATCTTTTTGCCCAGTGCCATGCTCCCCACCCGTGTGCAGGTGTCTACCTCATTCCATTTAGGCTTTGGCACCCTTCTATGAAGTTACCTCTGCTGCTCCTCCTGCTTGGACTTTAACACTTTCTGCCAGGCTGCTCCACACTGAGATCTGCTTGGGCTCCAACAGGGATTCTCTTATTGCACTTGGGCTTTGACAGCCATTCTGGGATTTTTTTCTGTGTGAATGTCCTTTTCATCCTGCTCAAGCTCTGGCACCCTCACCTGGCCACCACGGCATGTGCACAACCTTCTCTCTTGCATGGGCCTCTGACTCCTCATATTGGACTTCCCTCCTTTATGGACGTACTACTCACCGTATTTGAGTTCTTAGATTTCCTCTGAGCCATTAGTGGCTCTTCTCAACCCCCGTATTGATGCTTACCCTATCCAGTCCCACCTAAGAGATTTGGGACTGAGTTATTTAGGAGGGGAGGAGAAGAGGGACAAATAAGAAAAAAACCTCTTTTTACTTAAGAAAAAGTTAAATTATTAAGAATCTGTCACTGTGCTAAGTGTTTTGCCATATTATCTCATTCAAATCAAGATATGCTCCTCCAGAATATGTACCACAATTACTCTTACCAATTATTATTATCTTATTATTATCAATTATGTAACTGATCTTACATTGATCAGGACATTGAAAGGACCTTCCTATTATCAGAGTATAAGTCATAAAGAGAATTTGAACACTCACTTGTCTAATACCAAACCATGTCCTTAACTATAAGCTATAATGCTTCTCCTTCTGTAGTTTTAACCCTTGGTTTTTATATCGCTGCTATAAAGGAAAAATTACATCAATTTTTCAATTTTAAATGTGTGATTTGGCTAAATTAATGCAAGTTAACAATTCTACTCCTTTATTTTTATTATGCTATGATAATCTCATTTAATTATTTTCCTTTTCACTTTTATTGTCTTACCTTGTCTCTTAATGTATCTTATTTACTTTTAATTTTTATTTGGCCACTTAATCTTATTTATTTTATACCCCTTTCTCTATCTTGCTATTTTATCTTTTTAGTATGTTTTCTCAAGCACTGCTGCCCATTCTTAATACATTTTTACTATATTTCTAGTAATGGAAAACAAGACAAAAAATCACTCAGAGACTCTGAGGGTAGAACAAAATCTAGCAAGAAGGTTTTCTCTTGGCCAACTTTTTCTGCTGTTCACCAGAACGTCCCTATTCTCTTCATATGTAAGCTACATTATTGATTCAAAATCAATATGAAAAGCAAGCAGGTGGGGGGCGGGGCAAGATAGCGGAGGAGTAGGGTCCCCAAGTCACCTGTCCCCACCAACTTACCTAGATAACTTTCAAGTCATCCTGAAAACCTATTAATTTGACCTGAGATTTAAAGAGAGAACAGCTGGAACACTACAGAGAGAAGGGTTTTCCCTTTTAACAAGGTAGGAAGGTGGAAAAAAAAAAAAAAAAGAATCAAATGGGGGAGGGGCCCTGCGAGGAGCCAGGCTAAGTCGGGTGGCGAGAGTCTCGGGGACAGGAAAGCTCAGCCCCGGAGAAGCAGGAACTTTAAAAATCCGCACCAGATTCTTCTTGGGTGGAAAAGCGCTTAGCAGGAACTCCGGCAGAACCTCAGGAGGGGAAGTGGAGCCTCCAGTCTTCTGGAGACGCTAACAGAGGAGGTTCACCCAAGGGAGAGCGCCCCACACCCTGCGGCCGAGCTCGGGGAAGGGCTGGAGCGCCCCGGCGGGGCCTCGGGAGAAGCCGCTGGGTCGGGGGGCTCCGGGGGAGGGGGCTGCACCTGCTGCCTTCGGGAGCCGAGGCCGGGAGCGCGAGTCCAGCGGCGCAGGCCCCAGACCCAGGGCGCGGGGGACACAGCCCAGGGCCCTGCGCTCCCCCCGGGACAGGGAGGCGGGGAGGGCTCAGGACAGCGAGGACGCTCCTGCCAGGGGCCCCGAGCTGTGCAGATCGGCGCCCCCGCCCCGGGAGCATCCAGGCCGGTGAGGACTAGGACTAGGAGCTGCGGGAGTTACTGCGGGAGCGGACTCCAGGGCTGGGGAGCTGCCGCCGCCAGTGTGGTCGTTCCTCCTGGTGTCACCTTGTGCCTGGGAGAGGCGGCACCACCAGGGAACAGAGGATTCACAGGGTCAACAGCTCCCACTGAACACAGCCCCCAGCGGGGGGCGGGGCAGCTCCCCCAGTGCACACGCCTGAGAATCAGCACAGCAGGCCCTTCCCCCAGAAGACCGGCTGGAAGGACAGCAGAAGAGCAAGTTCTGGACCAAGAAGCGCTGGAAAGCGCCAGGGGAAGTTGAGGGATTTACAGAATACAAAACCAGAGGGTACCCTTACTATGTTTTTTCTTCCTTTTTTCCAGGACAACCCATTTTTATATCAGACTGTAAATTTCCTTCTTTTTTTCTCTTTTCCCACCTTAACTACAATATTTTACTACCTCTTCATTTTTAAGATTCTTCTTTTTTGACTTTCATATTTCTACAATTACAGGCCCTAGATATGTTTTCCACTTATAGATTCCCTTCAACATACTCAACTTAATTTGGGGAGATATACAAGATATGTTTTTTGTTTTGTTTTGTGTTTTTTGTTTTCTCTGCCTCATTTTGTTCTACAATGGCAGAAGTTAATACCTTCTAAAACATGACCGGCATGCAACCAGAACCAAGTGGTATACCATGCTGGCTCATTCTGTGAGATTCCTCATTCCCATTCTGCCCCCCTCTTTTATCTCATTTATGTTTTGGTGGTCAATGTTGGGGTCTTTTACAAGTATTTATGGTTTATGTAAATTTGGGACTAAGCATCTTCTAACATACAGAACTTAATATACTCAGAAACAAGAAGATCACACTCTAGAATTTCTCAGGTAGACTACATTCTCCTTCCACTACAACTTCATCACCACCACCATCTCCCAGCCCCCCACTCTCTTTTTATTTCTTCTCCTTTTTTTCTCTCTTTTTCCTTTATTCTCTTCTTCATTGGGATTCTTGGCCTTTTATTTTTTGCTACTTTGATTTAAAATTTGTTTTTCACTTAGTGGTCCCTTTGTTTTATTTCGTTCTGATCTTTGTTTTCAATTTCTGGTCTCAGACCTAAGCAGAATTATCTAGGGTGAAATTTACTTTGGTCATGGTTGATATTCTTGTTTCAGCCCACTCATACAGCCACTCTACACTGAGCAAAATAACTAGAAAAAAGAACTCACCACAAAAGAAAGAATCAGAAACAGTACTCTGCCACAGAGTTACAGAATTGGATTACAATTCGATGTCAGAAAGCCAATTCAGAAGTACAATTATAAAGCTACTGGTGGCTCTGGAAAAAAGCATAAAGGATTCAAGAGGCTTCATGACTGCAGAATCTAGGTCTGATCAGGCTGAAATTAAAAATCAGTTAAATGAGATGCAATCCAAACTGGAGGTCCTAACAATGAAGGTTAATGAGGTAGAAGAAAGAGTGAGTGACATGGAAGACAAGTTGATGGCAAGGGAAGAAAAAAAGAGAAAAACTACTAAAAGACCATGAGGAAAAGTTAAGGGAAATAAATGACAGCCTCAGAAGGAAAAATCTACGTATAATTGGGGTTCCAGAGGGCGCCGAGAGGGACAGAGAGCCAGAAAGCATATTTGAACAAATCATAGCGAGAACTTCCCTAATTTGGGGAGGGAAACAGGCATTCAGATCCAGGAGATAAAGAGTTTCCTCCCCTAAAATCAATAAAAACCGTTCAACACCTTGACATTTAACAGTGAAACTTGCAAATTCCAAAGATAAAGAGAAAATCCTTAAAGCAGCAAGAGACAAAAGATCCCTAACTTATATGGGGAGAAATATTAGATTAACAGCAGACCTCTCCAAAGAGATCTGGAAGGCCAGAAAGGGCTGGCAGGGTATATTCAGGGTCCTAAATGAGAAGAACATGCAGCCAAGAATACTTTATCCAGCAAGGCTCTCATTCAAAATAGGAGAGATAAAGAGCTTCCAAGATAGGCAGAAACTGAAAGAATATGTGACCACCAAACCAGCTCTGCAAGAAATATTAAGGGGGACTCTCTAAAAGAAAGAGGAAGCCCAAAGAAATAATCCACAAAAACAGGGACTGAAAGAAAAAAAAAAAAACAAACAAACCAGGGACTGAATAGCTATTATGATGACACTAAATTCATATCTTTCAGTAGTAACTTTGAACATGAATGGGCTTAACGATCCCATCAAAAGATTCAGGGTTTCAGACTGGGTAAAAAAGCAAGACACATCTATTTGCTGTCTACAAGAGACTCATTTCAGACCTACGGACAGCCTGAAAATGAAAGGTTGGAGAACCAATTACCATTCAAATGGTCCTCAAAAGAAAGCAAGGGTAGCAACCCTCATATCAGATAAATTACAGTTTATCCCAAAGACTATACTAAGAGATGAAGAGGGACACTATATCATACTTAAAGGATCTATCCAACAAGAGGACCTAACAATCATGAATATTTATGCCCCTAATTTGGGACCTGCCAAGTATATCAATTAATAACCAAAGTAAAGGCATACTTAATAATACACTAATATTGGGAGACTTCAACACAGCACTTTCTGCAAATGACAGATATTCTAAGCACAAATCTCCGAAGAAATAAGAGCTTTAAATGATACACTGGACCAGATGGATTTCACAGATATTTACAGAATTTTACATCCAAATGCAACTGAATACACATTCTTCTCAAGTGCACATGGAACTTTCTTCAGAATAGACCACATACTGGGTCACAAATCAGGTCTCAACTGATACCAAAAGATTGGGATTGTCCCCTGCATAATTTCAGACCATAATGCTTTGAAACTTGAACTCAATCACAAGAAGAAATTTGGAAGAAACTCAAACACATGGAGGTTAAAGAGCATCCTGCTAAAAGATGAAAGGGTCAACAGGAAATTAGAGAAGAATTAAAAAGATTCATGGAACCTAATGAAAATGAAGATAACAACCATTCACAATCTTTGGGATACAGCAAAAGCAGTCCTAAGAGGGAAATGCATTGCAATAGAAGCATCCCTCAAAAAATTAGAAAAAACTCAAATACACAAGCTAAACTTGCACCTAAAGGAACTGAGGAAAGAACAGCAAATAAAACCTACACCAAGCAGAAGAGTTAATAAAGATTCAAGCAGAACTCAATGAAATAGAGACCATAAGAACTGTAGAACAGATCAACAAAACCAGGAGTTGGTTCTTTGAATTAATAAGATAGATAAACCATTAGCCAGCCTTATTAAAAACAAAAGAGAAAAGACTCAAATTAATAAAATCACAAATGAAAAAGTAGAGATCACAAACAATACCATGGAAATACAATTTTGAAAACATATTATGAGTAGCTATATACCAATAAATTAGGCAATCTAAAAGTAATGGAGACATATCTGGAAAGCCATGAACTACCAAAAATGGAACAGGAAGAAATAGAAACCGTGAACAGGCCAATAACCAGAGAGGAAATTGAAGCAGTCATCAAAAACCTCCCAAGACACTAAAGTCCAGGGCCAGATGGCTTCCCAGGGGGATTCTATCAAATGTTTAAAGAAGAAACAGTACCTATTCTGCTAGAGCTGTTCTGAAAGATAGAAAGGGATGGAATACTTCCAAACTCATTCTATGAGGCCAGATCCCCTTAATTCCAAAACCAGAAAAAGACCCCCACCAAAAAGAATTATAGACCAATATCTCTGATGAACACAGATGCAAAAATTCTCACCAAGATACTAGCCAATAGGATCCAACAGTACATTAAGAAGATTATTCACCATGACTAAGTGGGATTTATTCCTGGAATGCAAGGCTAGTTCAATACTCATAAAGCAATCAATGTGATAGATCATATCAACAAGAGAGAAAACAAGAACTATATGATCCTCTCAATAGATGCAGAGAGAGCATTTGACAAAATACAGCATCCATTCCTGATCAAAACTCTTCAGAGTATAGGGATAGAGGGACCATTCCTCAGCATCTTAAAAGCCATCTATGAAAAGCCCACAGCAAATATTATTCTCAATGGGGAAACACTGGGAGCCTTTCCCCTAAGATCAGGAACATGGCAGGGATGTCCACTCTCACCACTGCTATTCAACATAGTACTAGAAGTCCTAGCCTCAGCAATCAGACAACAAAAAGAAATAAAAGGCATTCAGATTGGCCAAGAAGAAGTCAGACTCTCTCTCTTTGCAGATGACATGAAACTATACATAGAAAACTCAAAAGACTCCACCCCAAGATTGCTAGAACTCATACAGCACTTCGGCAGTGTGGCAAGATACAAAACCAATGCACAGAAGTCAGTCGCATTTCTATACACTAACAATGAAACTGAAGAAAGAGAAATTAAGGAGTCAGTCCCATTTACAATTGCACCCAAAAGCATAAGATACCTAGGAATGAACCTAACCAAAGAGATAAAGGATCTATACCCTAAAAACTATAGAACACTTCTGAAAGAAATTGAGGAAGACACAAAGAGATGGAAAAATATTCCATGCTTATGGATTGGAAGAATTAATATTGTGAAAATGTCAATGTTACCCAGGGCAATTTACACATTTAATGCAATCCCTATCAAAACATCATGGACTTTCTTCAGAGAGTTGGAACAAATCATCTTAAGATTTGTGTGGAATCAGAAAAGACCCCGAATAGGCAGGGGAATATTAAAAAAGAAAACCAGAGCCAGCGGCATCACAATGCTGGATTTCAAGTTGTACTACAAAGCTATGATCATCAAGACAGTATGGTACTGGCACAAAATAGACACATAGATCAATGGAACAGAATAGAGAACCCAGAAATGGGCCCTCAACTCTATGGTCAACTAATTTTCGACAAAGCAGGAAAGACTATCCACTGGAAAAAGGACAGTCTCTTCAATAAATGCTGCTGGGAAAATTGGACAGCCACGTGCCGAAGAATGAAACTAGACCATTGTCTTATACCATACACAAAGATAAACTCAAAATCTAAATGTGAGACAAGAATCCATCAAAATCCTAGAGGAGAACACAGGTAACACCCTTTTTGAACTTGGCCAGAGCAACTTCTTGCAAGATACATCTATGAAGGCAAGGGAAACAAAAGCAAATGAATTTTGCTTTGAATCCCAAAATGAATTATTAGTATTAATCAAGATAAAAAGCCTCTGCACAGCAAAAAAAAATAGTCAACAAAATTAAAAGACAACCTACAGAATGGGAGAAGATATTTGCAAATGACATATCACATAAAGGGCTAGTATCCAAGATCTGTAAAGAACTTATTAAACTCAACAGCAAAGAAACGAACAATCCAATCATGAAATGGGCAGAAGACATGAACAGAAATTTCACCAAAGAAGACATAGATTTGGCCAACAAGCACATGAGAAAATGCTCCGCATCACTTGCCATCAGGGAAATATAAATCAAAACCACAATGAGATACCACCTCACACCAGTGAGAATGGTGAAAATTAACAAGACCAAAAACAACAAATGTTGGAGAGGATGTGGAGAAAGGGGAACCCTCTTGCACTGTTGGTGGGAATGTGAAATGGTGCAGCCACTCTGGAAAACTGTGTGGAGGTTCCTCAAAGAGTTAAAAATAGAGCTACCCTGTGACCCAGCAATTGCACTGTTGGGGATTTACCCCAAAGATACAGATGTGGTTAAACAGCAGGACACCTGCACCCCAATGTTTATAGCAGCAATGTCCACAATAGCCAGACTGTGGAAGGAGCCTCGGTGTCCATCAAAAGATGAATGGATAAAGAAGGTGTGGTCTATGTATACAATGGAATATTACTCAGGCATTAGAAATGACAAATACCCACCATTTGCTTCAATATGGATAGAATTGGAGGGTATTATCCTGAGTGAAGTAAGTCAGTCGGAGAAGGACAAACATTATATTCATTCATTCACTTGGGGAATATAAAAAATAGTGAAAGGGAATAAAGGGGAAAGGAGAGAAAATGAGTGGAAAATATCAGTGAGGGTGACAGAACTTGAAAGCCTAACTCTGGGAAAAGAACAAGGGGTTGTGGAAAGGGACATGGGGTGGGGGAGTGATGGAGTGACTGGGTGACAGGCACTGAAGGGGGCACTTGACAGGATGAGCACTGGGTGTTATGCTATATGTTGGCAAATTGAACTCCAATAAAAAAAAATTTAAAAAAAGACACCTGAGAGTTTTAAAATTATCAGATCATAATTTTTAATGATAAAATTTCTGTTTTATTGTTTCATATTTTCTAATTCTCTACTGAAATTTCTATTTTTTTATTTGGGACATAATCTTTCTTACATTATTTGTTGGTGAGAGTTATAATAGCTCCTATAATTTTTTGTTTAATAAACTCAACATCAGAGTCAAAAAAAAAAAAGAAAAGCAAGTATATAATCTTTATATCTATCTACAAAATGAGGATAAAAACATTATTTACTCATTTACTTATTAACATAGGAACTCACTTTCAAAGCAAATCCTACATGTAGATGGAGCATGGAGCCTAGAAATTACCTTAAGGTTACTAGGTTAAGTTATGGTTAGGGGAATAGATGGGAGATCTAGAGACCTACCTCTTCTAGGCCTCCACCCTGGTCTGCCTCCATAGTGGACTCTGAGATAGTTCTTTATTAATCCTAAAATCTTTCCTTTATACTATTAGAAAAAGCTTGTATTAAAATTCAGTGGTTCTTGAACATGAACATGCATCAGAAACAGCTAGAGAGCTTGTTAAAACACAAAGTCCTTGACACTCCCTCCCCCAGAGATTCTGGTTAAGTAGAGTTGGGATGGAGCCCAAAGATCTGTGCTTCGAACAAGTTCCCAGATGCTTCTGATGCTATATTCCAAGGACCACACTCTGAGTAATACTGTGTTAGAATATTATCTAGAACACTCAAGCCACAAAATACTATGCTATATCTTCAGCTTCTCTTCACTCTTCTCTCTAAGTAGTGACAAAAATATTTATTCTCAACTTGCCCTTTATGCTCTGGTCATTATAGCATTTTTGCCTGGGTCTTCTGAAGCCAGAAGAATAAAATTGCCCAATATCTATATTCAGAGATGAAAGAGAAAATGGTGACTTGATTCTAAATTTGATTTTACTATGATCTCACAATTTTTTCTATACTATGTATAGCTAAGAGAAGAAGCAAAATGCATTTGAGCCACTAATGTTTCTATTACTCCTCATGGGTCCAAGAAGACCAAATTATGAAATGTACTGAGTTTATGCTAGTTTTTAATATAATAGATTGTATATGGCACATATTCTTCCCCTATAGAACTGTATAATAGCCCCTACAATGGAAAGATAGTCAAAAGTGTACACTCTTATAGGTTCATCTGAACACCTGAAGCATCTACCAGACAATGTCCATCATCCCATTGAAAGGAAGTACAGTAAGAAGTTCTTTTGTCCATTTCCAAATCTTGGTTATTTTTATTTTTAAAGAATTTATTTATTTATTCATAAGAGACATAGAGAGGCAGAGATATAGGCAGAGGGAGAGGCAGGCTCCCTGAGTTAAGTCTGATGTGGGACTCAATCCCAGGACCCCAGGATCATAACCTGAGCCAAAGGCAGATGCTCAACTGAGCCACCCAGGCGTCCCTTGGATATATATATTTGGAGAGTAAACATTACAAATTCTCTTTCTCACATTGAATTTTAATTTCCTTTTGTTGCAATGTCTTTATCTTTCATTAAAGACTGTTATACCCATATAATTTTATGTGGAGTTTACAAAAGAAAATGAGGGCGGTGTTTATAGTGGAGTATAGGATCTGCTTCACCTCTTTGCCACTCACCAAAGGACCTTCCCTGCAGTGGGAGGAGCAGGCAAAGCAGCTGAAACCATACTTCATGTGTTCTAGCAATTCGATGACTGTCAGCATAACTAGGTCATTGGTGATCGGAAAGAGTAGCCCAGTGAGTGCTCCCTGGCAAGGGAATTAACATTCTTATAAAGGACAACACTTCCACCAAGAGAAATGGATGACTAATGACTGGATTTCAGCTGGGGATATACATTGGTGCTGGAGGGATTTTAGAGTTGGAGGCCTGAATCAGAAGGAAAAAGAATAAGGATACTAAGGTAAAACCAACAACTGAGACATTTAATCCTGTTTGGCTCACATGTCAA
Organism: Canis aureus; assembly: GCF_053574225.1. Taxonomy (NCBI): domain Eukaryota; kingdom Metazoa; phylum Chordata; class Mammalia; order Carnivora; family Canidae; genus Canis; species Canis aureus. Next base: position 29,911,102 of record NC_135616.1, read on the forward strand.
CATACCTAACTGAAGAACCTGAGGGATTATGGGAGTCCAATGCCACACTGGTGGATTCCAATCCCGACTGAATGGGAGTTGTTATGAAAACCCGCCTGACTTCACACCTACCTGCTAAAAGATGTTATCACCCTGCCAGCCCTCTGAAGGAGATAGGCCGTTCTGGGAGAAGGAGAGCAGGCTGACAGCCCTGAAATGTGCCCTGGGTTTTGCAGCTGGAAAAGACATAGATCAGAGTGGTGATTCAAGAAAATCCTGTCCCACATGGATTCTGATAAATATGCAAGCACTGAAACATTAAGCTACCTTTGTCAGCAATCTTAGATCCTATTTTTTTCCTTTCCTGCTAAGTTCTTTTATTAGCCACAATGATAATGATGCTAATAATAATCTACTTATTCCAGCCTCTGGAATGATTCTTAATAATTTATGATCTCCATTTTCGTCTAAAATTCAGCACAATTCAGCCTAAAAAAAGAAAAAAATGAAGTTACACACAGAAAATGAATTATGCACCAAATTGTAAATATTCCATTTCTTTTGCTGATCTGAAACTCCCCAAAGAAATATGAACACTTGATTTAAAATTCAGCTGCAGTGACATTTCCTAGCTGGAAAGAATACTTGCACAAATTCACAAGTATTTGCAAAAGATAACTTTTTTGGTGGATACTAGTACATTCTAATGTGTTTTTAAAAACTATCCTGTGCTTATATTCCCAAAAATGAATAAAATATTTCTTGGTGGAAGCTTGTTCTGTGAATAGACTTTTACAGCAGCCAGAAGGGACTTTGCATTGCTAGGGATAACTTCGTGATAGTAAAGAGGTATGTGACAGCAACTTCCTGCCTGGCAAGAGTCGTATAAATGCCTACTATTTTGCACTGCAGACGTCACCATTAGGTGTCTTGTCCAACTGATATGTCACAACTGAAAACTATGAGTCCGCTAAAGTCTGAAAGGAGATAGGAAGCTTATGCATTGTGTTTTCTCCAGTTTCCAAACATAAGGAGTCAAGTAAATTAAGCTCAGAAAACTGTCTTTTCTTCTAGTAACTTCTTTGTTTATTATTTTATGTTTTGTTTTCTTTAAAATGCTGCTCAACTATGAAAGGAGTAGCTTCCATTCTTGTCCTGCTATGTTAAATGATTTCTGATGACTCAAATATGCCAACCATCCAAGTACTTTAGTCACATGGGAGAATAAGCAGAAAATGCAATTGAGCCAACATCTTTCTTTATTTTGATGATTTTGAAAACACACAGACACATAAAACACATTATTGCACCTGAAGTATCTTAACACTGCAGTGAATAGTTGATGTGAACAATTTGATTTTCTTTGCATATTAGTAATAACTGGTACATCACTGGTAATAGCTTCCACTGATATTAGTTGATTTAACATTCATTCAACACATACATAGTGACTGTTTATTTCACAGCTTTGTCATGCACTTTAATTAATCACACAGCCCTGGGAAATGGCATGGCAGGGATAGTTTACCTCATTTTTTTCTGTGGATAAACTAAGGATTATGGAGTTTATAAATTAGAATTCTAAGTCTTGCCTCTTGCCATTAATCAAATTAATTGTCACTCAAGAGGAAGTCTAAAGATTCTTGGTGTTGGAATCACCAAAGGGTTTTTTAAAATGCATAGTCTAAAACTCTAACATTACCAAATCAGAATATGTGGGATCAGGACCTAAAATTACATCTAACAAGCACCTCAGAATGACCTGCTTCTAGAAACTTCTTCCCTAGATAATCTAGAATTTGTTTGTTTGTGTCATCAGTATTACCTAGTATATCCATAAATGTTCTTTTCCTCTGGAACAGGGCAACAGAAGCATAGGCCTGCCTAGACAGCCCAGATTAAAGGAAAAGATGATAAGCACTGGGAGGCACTTTACAGAAAGAACTCTGTATCTGAAAGAAATGGAAAGTCAGACAGAAAGTATAGACTGAAGCAACAAGTTCCCTGTGTAGGAGATCCAGACAAGCACAATCCCAGAGGTCTCATATTTCCCCAAGCTCCAGAAAACACTGCTACTTCGCCAAAGAATTTCATATTGGGCAAAAACTAGTGGAATGAAAGTGGGTGGATATTTTATTTTATTTTACTTTAAAAACATGTTTCCATGAGACATGTCTACATCAAAACGTAAGTGATAAGATTTGTTTTAAAAATTCTTCCACTTTCCCTTCAAACCCCTTCTTGGTTTGATAGCTGCATACTCTAGTCCTGCACGTTTCACCATTGCTCTGACAGCCTTGAAGAACCCAAATGATAGAATCTCTAATGGTGAAGTGTGAACCTAGTGATTGCCATTGAGGGATTAAATACCACCTTTCAGGTGGAGGTATCACTCACTCTCAAACCACCCAGTGCCTCCCATCTGCTGGGAAGATACATCCAGAGCCTTAGATTTGTGGCCAAACCAGTCCTGCCTGTATTCCAACTTAGTTCAACTTAAATCACTCTCTGATTCACTGCAGTTCATATGTAGGGCCAGGCTGGGAGAAGATTGGAAGAAATCTCATCTCTGGTCCTTGCTTTCTGTACATTGAGATGTGTCCCCCAGGAGCTGCCAAGTCAAACTTTTCAGCTAGGTTACATTCACCCACAGTGAAGCAGCAAGTTGCAGGGAACCTACAGAGCTAATCAATTCTGGCAGGGGAAAAAAAATCAATCACAGCGTTTTTTGTTTTTGTCATTGTTTATAAAAGAAAAATAACTAGTAATTGACCTTTTTCACTTTTTCTATAGTTTTGTTGTCCTTAAAGAAATAACATTGCTGAAAAACAAAAAGTGATCAATCAAAATAAAATTCCCATGCAGGTTTCCATTCTCTCTTCCTACTAATATTTTACATAATATGTCATTGTTAGATAACAGAAAGCATTTATCACAATGCTAAGATGTTATGCAACACATACACACGCACACAATTTCTAATGAAAAGCTGGCATTATTGCAATTGAAAAAGTAACCAAATGCCATATTGCAATATTCCTAAAAGCAATCAAGCCTTTGCTTTTCCCATGAGGCATATCTAACAACAGTACTCTCCCTGTCTCTCCTTCCTCCAGTCACCCTCCCTTTTTGGTCTCCTGGCTTATCAATATATCAAAAAGCAAATGTGATGACTCCTCCATATATCTGCTTTTCAGATTTCATTCACCTCTGACCTATAATGTTCCAATTTAGCTCAAGTACTTTTATTTATGCTATTCCTTAGACCTATACATTTTGATCAAAGAAACGACACTCGCTGTTCAGTGCCTTCAGAGAGCACTTTGCAGGTACCATCCGTTCAGAAAAAGCAGTCACCCAATACATGAGATTGTGACAAGGTATAATGTAATGGTAGTTATGCGAACCTCCAATAAACCAGTGCTACTTCACAGATTACTTGGAGAGAAAGTCTCTTAGCGTGCTTGAAGAAGTATGAAATGAATTTCATTTCCTTCTCATTTGCCTTGCTTCTGAAAGGTTTCATGCAAGATATGTGACCAACTATTATAGTACTAATCCATCCATGACAGAGCTCAATTTTCTCTGAGAATTTACTTCTGAATGGGCTTCCGAAATACTTGAAAGCTCAAAATTAAAGTACACTGAACAGAGCAGCCACTGAGCTGTGGACAACTGTCAGTCAAGAAAATCAGTCGGAACAAAATGTAAATTAGATTTTATTTTATTTTATTTTATTTTTTTAAAGTGATCTATAATGATGAGGTGGTAAAGTTTTATAGCCCATTTCCAAACAAGAACAATAAGGAGGGAAGTGGCAAGAACTGTTGTTGTGAGCTTTTCTCATTACTGCAAATGAAAATGGGAGCTTGTGTTATGGAAACTCCAGGAGTGATGTGCAAACACTGTGGCTTGTTGCATGCACTCTTTGTTCTGGTGGCTGAGAAAGTGGAATGAGGGGAACTGTCTGCCAGTCACTTGAGATAATGTCTATAAAACAACTGACACTAGGAGTGGCGTTCCAGTACTTTGTGAGGAGAGGTGGTCAGAGATGTCATCCCTGATGTTAGCTGTATCAAGGATAGTTTTGATCTATTGAAAGACAAGATTGTTAAAATCCAATATTGTTTTGACTCCGAAAGGTTAGAAAGTTAGGGACCCATTGGACAGAAGTGGAAAACTTGACTGGCAGAATTTCCAATCATTCTAATATGTGGAGGTGTCTCCCTATATCCTGAGATCAAAAGCTTATGTTTGGTGCCTACCCTGCTCAGTCTATAGAAGAGATACCAGAACAAGTAAAGGTTCTTTATTGATCTGAAAACCTAATCTTTCTAGTAATAGCACAGAGGGGAGAGGAAGAGGATGAAGAGTAATGCTTCCAGAAAGTTCCCGATGTATAAAATAAGCAACAAATTTAGTGTCAAGCAGTGGCTAAAAATGAAATGTACTGTTTTGCTGAAATAACAGAGATTCAGTGAACAGGCCTATGGAAACAATACACTCATGCTATTCTAGTTGAATTAGATAATTCCAGAGTATTTTTATTTTTTTATTTCTTTCTGAGAAAGAAATACCACATTTAAAGGGAGCATTGACAACTAAGGGCAATCAGGCATGTGAGTGCCTGATAATGACTTTGAGGAGGTATCACTCCCAGCCTTACAAGAAGAGATGATTCTAGAGGGAGTTATGTCATAAAAATATAAATAGAATATCTCTGGGTGTGATGATGCCAAACATGAGAATGAAATGAGGGTGGAGTAAAGGTTCTCAGGGAAGGGGCTATCAGCAAACTTCATTCTACCATTTCCTGGTACAGTACTAGTTAGACTTCCTAGTGTGTGTTTGGTTTGGTTTGGTTGTTTAAATAAATAGAATTCAGGGTTTTTTTGAGGCTGAAAATCAACTTTGAAATTATAATCCAATCACATCAACCAGATAAAGGGTTCAAAGTGATTATTCAGGGTTTCACAAATCTCCATCAGTTTCATCTTCCAGGATTTGTGTACTAGAACATTTACAAGTTTATGTATTTCAAGACCCTTCTTTTCCCCTCCCCTCTGGCTAACAAAGGAGTAAGCCACCATGTCACAGAACCACATGTTCTAGTTCCTGTCCATGATGATATTTTAGGACACTTGACTTAAAATACCCATTTGAGGCCCAGAATAATGCAAAATTGGCAGATTGTCTTTTCTTTTTTCTTTAAGGCCAACTAAGGCCAACGGGTTTAAAACATCTTCCAATTTTAGTTATTGAAAATAAGCTTGGGTTTTATATTATATTTGAGTACAATAATTAAAAGAAAGTTATTTAAACCTGTTTTAATAACATAAGAGTTTAGAAAGGTCATTGCACTAAAAGAATCATTTAGGCATTTATATAAGCATAGAGTGCAAAATACAGCCTGTCATAGGCCTTAATCCAAAGTTAAAGTTAAAATCTGATGTGTTTCTTCAGAAAAATGTTTAAAAGTAGAATGGGTGAGAGAGGGCTAGAAGGGGAAAGGATGCAGGGCAGTGCCTCCAGAAAGTTCTCAGACTATAAAAGAAAGCACAAGATCTAAATGCAGCATCACATAGTTGCTGCAAAGGAATATCGTCTGAAGCCGAAGAGAGAGAGATTTAGTGAACAGATCTATGGAGACCATAGTCCCAAGTCATTATAGTCTAGTCAGACAACTTCTAGAGAGTGTTTTTTCTTCTTCTTCAGTTTTAAGTGGCATTGACAACTAAGAGGCAACAGGACAGCAAAACATGATCCTGATCTTGTTTGAAACATGGTTGAAAGATTTGATCAGTTTGACCTAGAGCAGAGAAGACTGGGGGAGAAGTGCATGGTATAGGGATTCATCATAGCTATCACATAAAAGACTCTTTATTTACTTTTACTTAACATGGACTTTGAAATAATTTAAGAGAGCAATAAAGAGATAAAAACCTTTTTCTGTCTATATCCTAGCATCATAACTAGGATAAATAGCTGATGTTGTTGTGAGGCGGTGAATGGTGGAGGGATTAAGAGTGTGGGCTCTAGCTCTGGGCTGCCTAGGTTTAATTCCTGGCTTGACCTGTAAGTTTTGTGTAACTCCGGACACATTCATACATCTCTCTGGGCTATAGTTTCTGCAAGAAAGGTATAAATCAGTAGTACCAGCCTGAAGTGTTGTCCTGAGCATTAAATGGGCTAATAATTGTAAAGTACTTAAAGCAGTTCTTGGCCAATAAAGGATGTGTAGAGACATTTGAGCCACCATCATAGTACCCATGTGAAAAGATGGCCTGGCAATGAGAACTGTTGCAGAATGAAAGGGTGAACCTGAACACCCATCCATCATGGTGGCTAAGCAGGGTGATTAGTTTAAGGTTCCTACCAACTTCAGTAATTTAATTTAACATTCCCTTAGAATAAAGAATTCTTAGAGGTGCTTAAAAATAGTTGTTCCTATAGGAATAGTCTATTCCGGCATGACCAGGTTCTAGAAAAAAGCTAACATAAAGCCTTTCAGAGTGTATCTCTTCTTCCTCCCAGTTTTATTATGGTTCTAGGAAGGTTTATCAAGGTTCTGAGCCTTAGGAACTAATATGGAGTTTGGGCTGAGATTATCCTTTAGTCATACGGAGAAGTTGCCAAATTGCCTTAGCTCTGTTTGCTCACAACCTATACTACAAACTTCCACAATCAATCTACCTGGATGTTTCCTTCCTACCCATTGATGGAATTGAGAGAGTGTGGAAGTCATAAAGGAAGGCAAACTGGAAGACAGAAGGATCTTGGGCCATGAATCACAGCAAAGAAAACCTCCCACCAAAGACCTGAACTCTTATAAGAGAAAGAAATTAACGTGTATTGTGTTAAACCCCTGAGGCTTGGTGTTTAACAAAACTTTTATATTGTCTACCCTGACTAACACCAGGAAAAGAAATGCCATTCCTATTTTGGTCATGGCTGAAGATATTGAGACTTAGAAGATCCCAGACTTCCTTCGTCCATTCCATTCTCTTCTAACTGTAATAGGTGTTTTCAAATGCTGCAACCAAATAGGGACAGCAGATAATAAATTAGGCTGATGCTATATAAAGCATTGTTCTTATTTCTGTGCATGTGTCACATTCTTCGTATCCTAAAATGCCCCTAGGAGCTGAGCATTGTAATTATACCCATTTAACTAGTGAGGAAATTGAAACATAAAGATGTAAATTAATTTTCCCATGGCCACCACTTAGATAGGTGGTGGTGCCAGGATTAGAATTCAGATAACATGATTCGTACTCAAACTATATCCCCAGCATACACTACAGCCTCCAGACAACAGGGGATTTCACTTCATTAAGGGATTTAATGCCGTATGGGAAGCTGATTGACATGAATGAAGGGCAGAAGAAAGAATTATATACAACCTGTGTTATGTGCCTCTTGCTTTTAATTTTGCTTGATATACAGGGTTTCTGATAGGAATTGAAATCACTCAGAGACTTTGCTAGAGATCTGTTCATTTGCAGTGAGCAGAGGACCATTTTGCACATGAATGCAGGAGTCTCAATGGTTGAAATGAAATAATTGACTTACCTGGTAGTTTGGTGCCCTGACAAGAAAAGCTGAATTACAATGTTGTTAGTCACATGTATGTTAGTCACATGTATGTATCATACAAGTATGATCCCTGAGCAACAATGACTGAGAACTACTTCATGTTTATTCCCTTTCTAGGTAATGCAAGAGAGTGGATCAAAGACAAGTTATCATCACATCTAGTCAGCAGGGCTAATGCCAACAGTACAAATCTTTAAAATCAAGGGACGAAAAGGAAAGAACTAATAGATACTGTTTGGTTCCTTTTTCCTGTGTTCTCCAGAACATCACTGTAGCTAATGGACTTTGACATTATTTTGTGTCTCCAAGATTGTTTCCCTCTCTTCCTTTTGCTCTTCCCCTTCCTCTTCTCCCTCCTTATCCTTCTCTTTCTCTTCTTCTTTATCCTCCTCCTTTTATTATTATCATACTTTGTTCTTCATTTAGAACTGCATTGGATTAGGTACAAAAATAAGAAATCAGAAGTTGCATCTTCTAGAACAAGCTTTACTACCATCTGTATTAGTGAGAATTTCCTTTAAAATACCTTAGCCTCAGTTCTCTCAGTGGTAATTAGATCAAAGATACTTGAATCAGTACTATTTGCTTCCATGGATATCATGGATAATAATAATAATAATAATAATAGTTTCAAAAGACATTGAATTCATATACACTTTAATTTTAGCAATATATATATATATATATATATATATATATATACACACACACACGTCAGTTTTTACTATTTTTGTCAAGCTAATCACTGTACCAGGACACACAATCATTTTTTCTTTATGCCTTTGGTATGCTCACTGGTCTATCTGGAATGGTCATTTCATACATATAATCTCCAATTCTTACAATTCAACTAATCTCTTTCTCTTTCTTTGTTTCTTTCTTTCTTTCTTTTTTTTTTTTTTTGTCATTAGACCTACACAGATCAATTAAAAGGCATAGCCATCTTACTACTTGTCTCTGAACTCTCAACACACGTTTGTACTGATCATTTGGCAGTACATGGCACGTATAATTTTCTAGTTTGAATTGCTATAAGAATTTGAAATGCATTCAAAGTTTTGCATATTAATTTTTATTAAAAACTTCTTGGTATAACTTCTTCAAAGCAAGGATATTTTTTATATTCACAATAGTATCTTGCATAGGGCTTTGAACATAATAACTGTCCAAAAAATGTCTAATTATTAATAGTGGCCAAATCACCCAATGTTGCCAATCTCATACCCCAGCAAAGGCTGTAGTCAGTTAATGTTTATGGTCTTTGTAGGGAATCTTCTGTGTTTTGTAAGGATTCTGCTCCTAACTAGAAACGTTCTGAAAGACAAAGAAGTGAGTTAAGTTATAATCCTACAGATGCTCATTATGCTTTTCATGTTTATATGGAACTTCCTGGGACTCCTTAGTATTTCTGGAGGTATCCAGTTATTTCATACTCCTTGGTGGAGATGAGATGAGGGAGGACTAAAGAGATGAGGCATACCAAGAGCTTCTGGCACTGAGATTTACCATAAGTTGGCTGGCGCCCACCTAATTATGATTTGGCCATGTCTTACCTTCTCATTTATTCCCTGTGATTATGGCAGGGCAGAACAACAAAGAATTCTGTATTGTCAGCCACAGGAAGTAAAAGTGGAACATAAATATTTTTCATCTGCCAAGTAAGTATTTTTATTCCATGGGCATAGTGTTTTTTGTATTTAAAATGACAGATCCTGTCACAAAGGGTCTTAATATTATATTGAAAAGATATCTGTATTACAGCAGAGGTTAAAAAACTCATTTATTTATAAGACTCTCAGGTCCTGGAGAGGTCTTCTGCCTCTTTCTCCCTGCAGACAGTTAATATCATTGAAAATAAAAAGCTGTTATATTATATGACAAGGCACAGTGGTAATAAAAACAAACACAGGCTGGCTGGTGCCAGAAATGTGCTCCAATGCTGGTAAACTGTTGGCTGTAATTGGAAAAAAAGTAGGTGCTGGGTTTTTTTGGTTTGGTTTTATCTCCATTTGTTTTGTTTTGTTTTGTTTTGTTTTTTTCTTCTAGCTATTTTTGCATTTTTGCATGTAGAACCCCATTCATTAAAAGTTACACAGATAAGTTACACGAAATAAAGGAGGCTTTATTTCATGAGGGCTTTCAGGTTAAGAAAAAGTAAAACCACCCAAAGGAGTAGATGAAGGATGAGAACAGATCATGGAGCTGGCTAGGGGGATGGCACGTCTAACTTAAGTAACAGAGAAGCTTGCAGCTTGAAGGAGGCAAGGAACAGCAAACCAAAATTGCTGGCCAAGAGAAAGAGGGAGGTTCATGGTCTCCTCTGAAACCAGTGTGGTCTTTCGTGACCTTCATCCCTGAAGCTGTGGAGCTTAGCTGGAAGAGTGGGGACACTGACATTTCACCTACTGATCACAGAGTCAGTAGGGTACATGTTTTCCCCTCACATCGGACACCCACTAGGTGTCCTCTACAGGATCCCACCAATCTCCTGTCTGAGCACCAGCTCACAGATGAGACTGGTGGCCGCTAGCACAGCTGAAGTAGGGACCAGGAAGTGAGCGGGCCACGGCCATCATGTTGGGCCACAACCAACAGCCATAGACTCGTGTGTTGTTGTAAGAGCTGCCTGGGAACATGTTAGCAAACCTGTCCAGAGGAAAGCAAATGCAAAGCCGAAGTACAATTCAGGGAGAAACTAGTCATCCTATACTGGAGCATACAAACTGAAAGGAGTAAAAAAATTCCATTTAACTTTCCTTCTCCAAGCCAAGGTTCATAACAGGTAAGGAAGAAACAGCTGGAGGGGTGGTGATAATTTCATTTTTTAATTTGTCTTCTCTGCTCTAAGCATTCTTCAACGCAAAGCAAGGCTTTCAGCTTCCTTCATTCTGCTTGTTTGTGTGTGAAGGAAAACCAAATGAGATCAAGGACTTTATCAGTCAGGGCCACGGTCCACCTTGGATCGGTTCATTCAGCAAGGATTTACCTGGTACTGCTGTGGAGATGGCATTACATAAAGAGTGACAGAGAGTCTACACTTCCCACCCTAAAGCACCTACAATCAGGGAGGGAGGAAAGACGTGCAGAGAAAAAGGTCTTAAAAGCAGTGTCTGTGACTGTGATGGAAAGCATGACAAAAATTTGTAGGAGAGACATATATTAATTCTACTTAAAATACAATTTTGGTTTTTATCTTAATTATTTGAAAAAATTGCAAGATGTATCTATCTCATCTAAAGGGCAGACGTGATTTATAAATATATGAGTGTAAGTGCAGGCATTTTTTTTTTTTCTATTTCCAAAGAGAAATTGTGAATTAAACAAATTTGCTCATTTATAGAAAATCCATGGCCGCGGTGGGGGACGGGGGGACAATACATATTGTTATAGTCATTCTAAAATGTATTCTTCAAACTGTGATAGTACTGCCATAAAATGTGGTGTTAGCCCTCTGCCCCCTGCCATGTGAGGCTACAATGAGAATTCAGCAGTCTGCAACTGGGGAGAGGGTCTTCACCAGAACCCAACCATGCCAGCACTCTGATCTTGGACTTTCAGCCTCCAGAAGAATGAGAAATAAATCTCCATTATGTATGTCACCCCTCTCCCCAAATGCAGTGTTAAAAAAAAAAAGTTGTCACCAGAAAGATATAAAGTGTTTATTTTCGGAGATCTGGAATGATGGGTCATGCAAGGTTAGACCTTATACCATTTACAGTTCACTAGGTTCCCATCCTGGAAGGGAGAGATGGAGCTGATACAGGACTTGTGGTTTAGACTGTGATAAATCTGTTTCCAAAAGTATTCCTTCCGTAGTCATCTTGGCCACAGGAGATTCTTTGAGCTCATATGTGTTCATTTACACATCAATTAGACTGATTTCCTGGCAAAAATTACTTATGAGCAACCATGTGGCATGAAGTAGCACATGAAATTGTGGAACAAACCTCCTCTGCTCTCTTTTCTTGAAATGAATATGAAACATATACTCTTAACAAAACTAGTTCTTGTCTTCCCTCATAGTTGGATACTATTGCAGATGGTTTTTTGTTTTTGTTTTTGTTTTTTACATATTTGGGTGTGGCTAGACATTGACATTGGACTCTGAACTATGTGGCTGAGATCAGAGGGTTTACTGGCAAGGGTTCTAGTTTCCTGTTCAGCTCACATGAATTTCTCCTTCAAATAACGTTCTATAATGTTTGTGATATGATATGAGCCACATATTTGGCTGCTTCTATATTTTTGCCTTTCCTGATTTGTAACTTTTACTCTATGTGAAAACTTCCCTGCTCTATCTAGAGCAGTGGTAGAAATTTCTTTATTTATATCTCTGTTGTCTCTGTTTTGGGAAGGGGCCCAAAACAGGTGCTTGAGATGTCCTTAGAAGAAGAAAATAATCAGTCTTATGGTTATTATATGGTATGCGAATATCAGGATGTGACTTGATGCACAATGTATGTGGTCAACCTCCCATGTACCACAGCCAGCTTTTACGGAGTGCCTATGATATAGAGGCGTTGGGTTAGGTACTACATGAGGGGTGGGGCACAAACATGAAGAAAACATGGTTCTTCTACCAGGTTTTTCCACTCAATTGAGAATGAGCAAACGACAGTTTGCTAAAACAAACTGTCACAAAACACCCTTCCATTCAAAGCAAGCTAGGATTAGTATCTAAACACAACAATTGTTAAGGCCATAAGCAAAGGTAGTTAACAATTCCAAAGGGCAATATTTCATCAGGGCAGTCAAAAAGAATTAGGCAAACCCACTTTCTACAGTATGAAAGCCAACAAAGCTGATTAAATGGAGGAGGAGGAATGCAGGTACCAACTGGAATGGTTACCCTAAACGGTGCCAGAAATCTGTATGTTTTCAAATACCCTAAAATCTCAATTTTTCTTTAACTATTCGGTGAGTCATAAGCAACATCATTCATGACTGACTTGGCCATAGAAATATTCAGCGTGTTTAGATTAATCACTATGTCAAGATTGTTTCCTGGGGACACACACTTCTGTTTTTAATAATCTATATTTAAGCTATTCTGGGGACACGACATTATGTCAAAAACAACCTAATAGCATGATGTTCACTGCTTTCCAGGAGGCCCCATCCCAGGTTTAGATATTTTTGCTGACCAAATTTGCATGTATAGAAATGTCTTTAACATTTAAAATAGGCAAGGGTTAGCCAGAGTTCAAATCAAGCTAATGGTGAAAGATCAATCTGACTCAGAATTTGGATGTTTGGATAACAGAGCTTGCAATTTCCTCTGTGTCTCTCTGTGTCTCTGTGTCTCTCTGTCTCTTAAGTTCCTTTAGAGACCAAATGAGATAAATTGCTATCTGACCCATTGCTTGGGGATAAACATTAAATGGTTTATCTGGGCAACCCAATCACCTCCAGGCAGAGTGGAGAATTGGCCTAAATAATGAAAGTGTGTGTCATTCATCTCTTTGTCTGACTCCTGGTAACCTTGACAGGAATGAGTGGAGACATGCTGATTTGTATACACTCAATAATTCAAGGTGTTTGCTTATCTTTCCTTGTCAGATGTTGCTCATCCCAAGTCTATGTTACCATCTAATTAGCCTTTTTTTTTTTTAACTTTGCTTTTCCATAAAGCTTTCTTTTTTATTTCATGAATGTAATTTGCAACCAGCCTTGCTTTTATCAAATGTCGCACTTATTCCATTTGTTAACATGGTTTTTTAGCTTTTTATTCATATCCTTGCTATGCCCCCCATTTTTATTCACCCTCATTGTAATAATTCATTTGATTTTTCTTTCTAAAATATAAATGAAGTATCTGTACTAAAAATATTATTTCTTAACTGTGCTTATTAAAATCAGATGATATATATTTTTGCCTCTGAATTCTTTCTCTGGCATATTTTCATCAGCATTTTAAGGATTTAGTGCTCTTCATAGAAGACTGTTTTTCCTGTTTTTTGAGGTCTGATACTAGTTCTTATAAATGTGAATACCATACCTGATTATTAGTATTTCTGGGTCTTCAAGAAATCAACCCCTCCCAAACCCTTGGTCTTGGCATCTCTGTGTGACTTGTTGTCACCAATAAAATGTATGAAGTTGTGGAAATATATAATTGGTTTTGCAAGAATCTCCTGCATAATTCTGTCCCCTGCCTCAATAGGGACAGTTCAAAGCTGAGCTATTACATGGAGAACAGTTGCCCCAGGGAAAGCAGGATCTGCTAGAAACTTTGGGTAAGTAAAGAATCAGCCTTTGTAAGTTTAGGTCATTGAAATTTGGGGGGTTGTTGTTATTTCAGCATAGCCTAGCATAACCTGAATGATACTCTTTTTACAGTTATTCTGCAAAAGTATTTAACTAGTAATGCTCTGTCAGTCATAAATGGTATGTGCCCAACATTGTACAGTGCCACAAGGGACAAAATAAACTCTACCATAACTAAGGTTTATTTAATCTTAAGAGGGAGATAAAGCTAATGGACACAAAAGAATTACAGAGCAAACTAGGCAAGTGTGTCTAAATGCTTGGCTGTGGGGCCTGGATTCTAAGTGCTATAGAAGCTTCAAGAAGGAAAGGATTCCAAGTGGGACAAAACGGACCAGCAAAAAGTAGAAAACAAGGAATCCCAGGATATGGAAAAGGCGAGGTCGAAAACTAGTAAAACAACAGGCAAGAAAAACATTGAGGCAGAAGGATTTTCAGTGAGACCAGGGGATGGAGAGTTTCCAAGTGAATGGGTAAGAGCTCCTAGCTCTGTCTTCACATTGTTCTCCATTTCTTTCAGGGGGTTATCTTTCCCCACAGATAAGCTGTCAATAGTTTCAGTTCAAGGAATAAGTTTTCTTCACTCCACCACCATCAGTAATAATACTTCTATTTTAAAAAGAAAAGTGAGGGCAGCCCAGGTGGCTCAGCGGTTTAGCGCCACCTTCAGCCCAGGGCATGATCCTGGAGACCCGGGATTGAGTCAGGCTCCCTGCATGGAACCTGCTTCTCCCTCTGCCTAGGCATCTGCCTTTCTCTCTCTCTTTCTCTCTCTCTCCCTCTGTGTCCCTCATAAATAAATAAATAAAATCTTTAAAAGTAATAATAATAAAATAAAAATTAAAAAAAGTGATTCTGATTATATGGAGCCAGACTTGGTATAATCTGAGCAAAGAAAAGTGTGGGGTTCCTGCAAGCATTCATTCAAAAGACCGACCTAAGCTCTCTACAAGAACGGAGTTAAGCCTCTGCCTCCTAGAAACTTAATTGTTGACAGGGTCTTTCTTTGACCAAACTCTAGCCATGCTTCTCCTAGTCGTCTTCTTAAACTAGGCCTAAACCTTAGTCTATAAAAAGACTTGAACAAACAAAGCGTTTCTAACCATTCAGGTCACATTCCTAGGATGACTCAGCCCTCCTTAAATGCCTGCCTGAGAAATCTTATGGCTGCCAAAAGAATTCAGTTTTTTTCGGCCAACACCTGAAGAGAGGGCCCCTGTCTCCCAGCCCCTGGGAAAGGTAGGAGTCTGACTTTGCAGAGTACCAGTTTGCAAACACAGATGAGAGTCACATGGACCAGTGTCCTCTTCCCACTTTTTATAGTGTTCTGTTTCCCTGACTCTGAGCCCTCACCTGCCACTCCCTGTTCCCTCACTGTCTTAAACTGCCCAGCCACCTCTGCACAAATCGAAGCTCAGTTCAGTTCACACTGGACCCTTCTCCCTATCACAGCAGATAACTGATTAAAATATGTCCTTACCACTTCACTAGCATCAACTTTGTTTATCTTTAACATGGTCTAAGCAGAAAAACATTATGCACGATGACATGCTAAGAGTGAAAATTCTTGATATCAAGTGTGGATTATTTTTCTAATACTCAATAATGTAATTCCAAATCTATCGTCTGGCTTTCTACTAAGGGCACTCTCAACCCTCCCCCACAGTTGCCATGCGCTGCTACCTTCCCAGTCCTCCCTGATGAAAGGTGAGAGTGAGATAGACCTTCTTTGTTTGGATCCCAGCCTCCTGAAATTTCCATTTCCTCAACAAGCTAGGCATCATTTGACAACAGTTAAAAAAAAAAAAAAAAACATTTAAAATGCAGAAAACGGTGATCTAAAATCCGCCATAGTTTTAACTTTGGGGGTCTTAGGTGACTTTGAGAATTTATTTTCCTTTAAATCTGTAGAAAATGGTTCTGTAAACGTGCTTTCTTTCCCATGTTGTATAGTATAATGGAAATGTAGTTGTATACACGATGGTTTGGACCGGTTCATTCAGACTGAAATAAAAAATTAAAAATTTGAAACATTTTGACTCAGGGACAAACTTCGCAACTGGGCCCTGCAAGTAGTTTACATGTTATCTCTCTCATCCCTTTCAATCTGTATTTTTGAGAATGACATTGGTCACTTCTCATTTTTCCTGCTCAAAACTTAAACATTTCATATATATATATATTTTAGGAAGTTAATATTTTTGGAGGAAATTGATTCATTTTCAGAAACAGACTCACTACGGTCTTCAAAAAATGCTAGAAATGGTGGTTGGGAACTAGGAGAGAGATACCTGAGTTCCCTTTCTCTCTCAAGTAAATCTCTCCTACAGGTCAC
Organism: Canis aureus; assembly: GCF_053574225.1. Lineage (NCBI taxonomy): Eukaryota > Metazoa > Chordata > Mammalia > Carnivora > Canidae > Canis > Canis aureus. The sequence continues at coordinate 29,927,279 of NC_135616.1, forward strand.
CATGATTGAATCCCATGATCCAATTGAGTGGAAGCAAGTGACTCTTCACTGTCTGTCTGCTATTTCTCACTGTAATTACTCCCCGCCCCAGCATACATACTTCTTGTGCTTGTGCTCAAACTCACATGTGCTAGAATGAAAACAAGCCATGTTTCACCTCTGTTAAAACTTTGATCACAGTGATAGCTTGCCTTTCCAACACTGAAAACCTGTAAATTTACTCGAAGCCCTGACTGTATTTTGCAAGATGCTTTTGATCAGCTGGACACAGGCTCACCATTTGATTCGAACCAATGACCCAAGTCTCCAGTGCTCCATCTATTAGACCTGCATAATCATCCAGCTTAGCTGCACATTGTCCATTTTAATTAAGGGTGTGCTACACCCATTAGAGAAAGTTTATGAGCCAGAGGCTGAACTTATTTGTGCATGTACCAATCCCACAAATGGAGCTTTAGCACCTCCAAAAGAGTAAGAATAATAATAAAAATAACAATAATAATAATGAGAGCTGTGTCTCCTTGAAAACCAACCTCCTGCTAAGTGCCCTTTCTCTGTTTGAATTTCTTGCTAATTCAATGCCATTAAAATAGATTCTCTTAAAGACTCTGTTCTGTCAAACACAAAAAAGAGAGATATATAGAGTGTGGGATTTAATTATCACTGCTCTATATCTCCAAATGTGAGTTTTTCTGAGTAATAATTGCCCAAGTTTGTCTTCAAAAGGCATTTTAATAGTGCTAATACTAGTAAATATTGCTCATTTTGATACTGATGTGCCGTTTTAATGGTTCCCACGGTTTCTAAAAGTCATTTCTTATCGTTTTACTGTAGAAAGAATCTTACTTTAATTATGTCATAATTGTTTGGAAGCCATAGAATCTTAATTAATGCCAATGGCTTCAAGGCACAAACCAAATGTAGAGTTTATATTCATGTTTGTTTCTTCATCTCTTCTTGCCTGAGAAGAGGCCCCCCATGAGCTTTTTCAAACTACAGACATTCATACATTCATAGATGTTTTTAAAAGACTGGTGATGTCACTGTTTTTTTTCAGTCAGATTTTTCTCAGCTTCACCTCAGATTTTAAAGATTAATAAGGAATCCACATTCTATCTTCACAGGGAAATCTTTATCTCGAGAATACAGTTGTTCAGTCTCCATGGAAAGAGCAGAAACCTCTGATTGCTTATTAGCTGGAATGGGATGAATTCCAAATGTCTTTCCTTGGAATTCCTTGACAGACACAAGACAACCGCACTTTCTTCTCCTGAAAAATCACCTCCTATTAGTGTACCACCACCTTGTTCTATTGATAATTTCCCACAGATGCATTTGCTCACCCTCTTCTCTCTACCTACCTACCCTTCTCTCTAGAATCCTATTGTGTCCAATTTCCAATTCCAGAACCTCTCCTGCCAATCACACACCAAAGCACAGATGAGTGTACTCCACTCATTTGGCTTCAGGAATCACATGTTGAACTCATTACATTCGTGACTATTTTATCTCTTAAAATCACTTTACGGGAAAAACCATATCTTAAAAGCCTTTAAATTTTCTATAACGTTTTGCATAAGGCCTTGCTTGAAACACTATTCCTTAAACACTGGTTTTGTGACTGCGTGTGGACTTTCCCCTTGGGACTTAGCAAGGCTTCAGAGATGCATCTAGAAAACATAGCTCTTCTTGGTACCAAAGAATCAGCATAGCAATTTATTCTCCTAGAAGCCAAATCTGGAAGTGACTGAGAGATTACATCTTCCTACATTTAATAGAAAGAGGAAACTCATGCCCAGAAATTTAAATGATATTTCCCAAGATCCCACAACTAGTCAGTAGCAGAGCTGTACCTAGATCACAGGTTTCCTGACTCTAATGCTAAAGTTTTCCTTTGTAATTTTCACAAGTATCATGTCAATCGCTTCTGTTTAGCTCTTCCAGGTATCCCATCTGATCCCCTTAGTCAAATACCCATTATGCATGCTGGCTAGGAAGCAACAAATAACTATATGGAAACTATTGCTAATCTAACATCTCATTTTCTCTTTATTTTCAACCTCCTATACAAACATATTCAAATACCAACAGTTCATTTATCTGAACTGATTTGCAAAAGGCTCGAAAGCCTAAGTTTTGACTAAACTAGGGAGGGAATTTGCCCATGGAGCCCAGAGGAGTAAGGAGAGGGAATGCAGTAAGAAGCAGGGAAAAGGGAAAACAGAGAGGGCATCATGACTTCTGAATATGATTTAGCTCCATGATCTGAATGCCTGACTATAGCCAAGAGACTTATTGATGTCACAGAGGAACCCCCAGTCCTATGGAGGTCAACATGAGAAATGCTATAGAAATCTGCAAAGTGGGATGATTTTCCCATTCTCTTAGAAAATAATCCAGATGAGGGAACTGTACAATTTAGTCACTGTGGAAGTAGTGGGAGTTACCCCTTTCATCCCAGACATGGCATTGGCATGGTTGGCCACGCTAATCATGGCAGCAGTAAGGCCCCCTTCTATCTTCCCCAGACATGCAACACAACCCGGATGAGATAAAATAAGAAAGGCCTAAAGAACATGGCAGACATCACAAATTCAGGAGTTACTGAGCAGACCAGTGAAGTGCCCTTAGGAGAGTATTTTCAGATAGCTGGAGTTAGGGAAATTTCTGATGCATCTATTCTGATGACCTCCTTCTATCCACAAGTTCTTTTATTTGCATTATACTCTATAATTAATATCCAAAAATGTACTGAGAGTTAGAATAGACACTGAGAACAGAGCTGCAGAAGTGGTCAGGTTTTTCTTTTTAGTACTCCCAATTACCTTTGTTGCTGTTACGGCAAAATTAATCATTACCTTAATATGCCTCCTGAGGATAATGTCAGCCTGGCCATTCTCTGAGTGAACAGCAACGTGGAATAAAGGAGGCTCCTAGAGTTCTAAATAGGTTTTTGTTTTTTTGTTTTTTTTTTTACCATCGGTTCTCAGGCTTCAACTATATTTGTGATCCTGGAACAAACATCTCTTTAAGATGAATTAAAGAGTTTGCAGATAGAAAGCTTATAATCATAATTGCTATAGTCAATGGAAGTCCCTGACTAGGATCACTATTGAAAACTGTTGGTACACAGGATGGCATCTGAAACAAAGTGGTATCTGAATCAACTTTGTTGAACAGGTATATGAGATTTATTATGAGCACATTTCTGGACTGTTATTTTTTCTCATGTTTACCATCCATTATCTGCCTTTGTTCTGGTTCATGCTAGTCTTTTCATAATCCTTTTTTAAAAATACAAAATCAATACAACTTTAATTACAAAAAGCCCGTGGTGCCTCTTGAAAAACAGGACAAACAAAAAAGGACATTTTGAAAAGGGGCTAGTGATCTAAGAAGCGTGACCTCAGGCTATCCTATTTCTAAGGGGTGATGTTGTTGATCTGTTGGTCCCATTATAATGATTTACACATCCATATCTGGCACCTTTTGTTCTTCAGCAGGCTTTGTGTATGGTAAATGGAGAATTGCATACCAACCAGGGGTTTGACATTTACAATGCTTTGTAGCATAAGATAGAGTCACATCTGGGCAAACATTGTCCCTGGTGGTTAGCGGCTCATATCATCTGTGCGTATTCTGGCTGCCAAAATGATGAGCACTCATTAGAAATGTCCCATTTACTCTCAGAGCCAAATAAAAGCACAAACTAATCTAAAATGAACATTCGCAGGGTGTGTGTATGTGTGTGTTCAATTTGTGCTGGCTTCTTCCAGGGGCATAAGGCGGCTTGTTTTTCTTTTGAATATTGTTTATATCAATGGTCTGAATCAATGCGAGTATAACAATGTAGAAGACCTAAACCTTGATCATGTGCCTCAGCCGAGGGACATTATAAAAAACAGCCATATCAAACTCTTTTGCTGATATTTAATGTGTAGATGCTACACATTAAATTAAAACCTTTGTTTACTGCTTGACACAGCTTCAGGTTTGTGAAGACCCCTGGAGATTTTTTTTTCCTGAAAATGAGGAAAAAGTATGCTTTTCCAGAGCAACTAGATGTTTTATTTGGTTGGTTATTTGTCTGTGTTTCATCTACTGTCAATTAAGTACCTGATCGTGAATCTATCTTTGGGTTGGCTGTTAGAAAGATAAGACATCCAACAACCCATTTAAAGTACCATAGAGAACTTCACAGCAAACACTTGTGTGTATTAATCTCATCCTTGAACTCATCTTATTTTCTTTTAAAATTTTATTTATTTATTTATGAGAGACACACAGAGAGAGGCAGAGACACAGGCAGAGGGAGAAGCAGGCTACCTATGGGGAGCCTGATGTGGGACTCGGCCCCAGGATCCCGGGATCACAACCTGAGCCATAGGCAGACACTCAACCACTGAGCCGCCCAGGTGCACTAAACTCATCTTATTTTCTACCATGATTTTATGTCTTATCTTTTCACTTCTTTATATTTATCTTACAGAATTTGGAGTAATTTTGTTAGTCACTTAAAATCTTTTTGGAAACAAGAAAGAAATAAATACCTAAAACAAATAAAGGAAAATAAAACCAAGAAAGTGGTCTCTTACTCAGAGAACCTATAAATTACTTGTAGAGACTATATAAATTTAGAGAAAGATAAAGATATAAGGAAGTCTGTACTAAGTGCCAATGCATTGTAGACATTTAAAGCAATAGTACCTGAGAGGATGGGAGATTAATCTGGGTTGTAGGACTCATGGGAAATTAAGAGTTGGGATGGAATCTAAATACTGGATCTCTAGTCAGTTATATGATACTGAGCGTGACATGAACACCCAGGCATATGTGACATAACAGTAAGGGAATATGCTCCTTGCTCGGCAGATTGGGAAAGTTAGAGGTCTTAAATGTTCAGAATCTCTTGTGTTATTCTCATGGTCTTCACTTAGACCCTCCTTGGTCTTATTTTAGATATGGTTTCAGCACACTTGTTTTTGTTTTCTCAGTTCACAACAGATTAGAAGCAGGAGGAACACTGACAACACGAAGTGACAGCTTGATAAGAGTAGAGGAGAGGAAGCAAAGAGAGGAGGAAGGGCTCCTGAATTTAGCAGCAAACACACCTCACAACCCAGCAGCCCTGAAAGCAATGTTCTTAATGTGCCAGTACCTGATTTTGTAAGAAATGGGTTTATATGTTATTAAATCAATTTTGGATAAGAAGATAGTCTTATGTAATATATTGAAAAACACAGATAAAATAATTTAAAAATTGCTGTAGACAGATAACCAATACTCTCTAATCCAATTCCACTAGTACTTCTGTGACCATGTTCAACTACCACCAGTATATAATGATGTCATTCTTGAGGCCATCACTATTATAAAAATGCTTCTACCTAAGTATCCATCAGTAATTGAATGGGTAAAGATGTGTTGTGTGTGTATACATATGTGTGTATACACAAATATATAATGGGATATTACTTGGCATAAAGAAGAAAGATTTTTCTGTGCAACAACATAGATGGACCTAGAGGGTGTAATGGTAAGTGAAATAAGTCACAGAAAGAGAAATACCATATAGCTTCCCTCATAGGTAGATTTTAAGAAATAAAACAAATGAACAAAGAAAAAAAGAGACAAACAAACAAACAAACAAACAAACAAAAAACCCAGCCTTAAATACAGAGAACAAACTGGTAGTTGCCAGAGGGGAGGTGAATGGGAGGATGGGTGAAATAGATAAGAGGGATTAGGAGTACACTTATAGTGATGAGCACTGAGTAATGTATAGAATTGTTGAATTATATTATACACCTGAAACCATTATAACACCATATCTTAATTACATTTTAAATGAATTAATGAGTGATGAAAAAATAAACAAATAAATAAAATGTTTCTAATGCCTCTGTTCCACAACTGTATCCCCAATACCTCACAGTAATTTCAGACAAGCCGTTCTTTTAGTTTCTGATTCTTCTAATTTTATAACCCTGCAGCCCTGATCTCAGTTCTCAGTTCATGGGAGCTGGAGAGGGCCAAGATTTAGGTCATCAACTCACCTCATGCCTTCAGGACTGACGTTTATTGTTGAATCAACCCTTCTTTCCCAGGAGAAGCTTCTGTTCCTTATACATCAGTCTTTAGTTGCCCCCCCCGGGTCAACATTTCTATAGTTAAACAGAGGTACAAGAATTGACCTTTAGATTTAGCAGCTTGCTTGTTATTGGCAACTTTCTATAACGATTTTATTTATTTATTTGAGAGAGAGCGAGAGAGAGAAAGTATAAGCAGAGGGAGAGTCAGAGGAAGAGGTGGAAGCAGACTCCTTGCTGAGCAGGGAGCCCAATGATGTGGGGTTCCATCCTAAGATCCTGGGATCATGACTTGAGCGGAAAGCAGGCACTTAACCGACATAGCCACCTGGGTGCCCCAAAGTTATTGGCAGCTTTGACAAGAACAATTTTGGATGTGTTGGGGATGACTGCTCAGAGTAGTATAAAAAGTGCATGCATCAAGGATGAAGGTGGCACTATAATGCAATGTTTTGGAAAATCTTGCTCTGAAAGGAGAAGAGAAAAACAACAGTAGCTAGAGTAGGCTAGGAGCATCCAGGAGGCTTGTTTGGTTGTTGCTGTTGTTGTTATTGTTGTTTGCTTTCTTTTCAGATTATGACATGTACTGAGACCTAAAGAAATGATTCAATAGCAAAGAGAAAATAATGGTACAGGAATGAAGTCTTTGAAGAAATAAGAGGAACCTAGTGACAAGGAGGAGAGCAAAATATGAAGCCGCAGAAACACATGGGCAAGGACTAGCTGAGACAGAAGTCTACCTCTCAGAGGGCTGTCCCATGCAAAGTTCTCCTCTGGTCTTCCCAGGGGTTCTCACCTGTATGAGACATGCCAGCTTGGTCACATAATAGGGATAGGGTTGATAATTGAACTCTGCACATCTTAGAATTCCAGTTGACACAACTTGATCAGGTTAATTTTATTGGTACCAAAGTCTATTTTCAAAGTCTATTTCAGAGAAGGGAAAAAAAAAAAAAAAGTTTGAAGAAATAGAGCAAGCTGGAATGAGAAAGCAAGGAGATTAATGGGCTCATTTTCTCCCTTTTTGTAAATACAGTTTGAAATCCTACCAAAAACAACCCAGACTGAAAATAAACCAGAGCACTGGAAACTCACAGTGGCAATTCAGTTGTCAGTTGAAAACAGTCGCCTAGCATTACAGATGAGGGTCAGGGTACCACACATTGGAAGAACGAGGGAAGAGAGAGGAAAGAGAAGATGAGAAGGGAAGAGGGTGCTGAGAGGAGAGGAGCGTCCAGGAGGGAAGAAAGATACAGAAGAAGACAAACAGAAGAAATGGAGAGAAGACAGAAAGGGTGAAAAGGCAAGAGGGATAAGAAAGAGGTTTGCAGTTGTAAATGATTATTATTCCTTTCTCCACACAAATGACAGTTAGAGTAGCAATATGCTTTTAGATTAAAAGGCGGCGGCAGCCTAGCCTCAGAGAGTAGTGTGATGCTTTGGTCCTGTGTCTTGCTCCCCAGATATAACCACTATACAAAATAAAGACAAATGAATAATGTTGGTATTTTTTTAAATGGAGAGCGCCTTTGAATTTGGCTCAGAGACAATGGCCTGTGGTTGCATCTGATTATAACTCTTCTCCTTGGGGGCAGAGATAGCTGTTGTAAATGTCTGAGAAATTATGAGCCTCTTTAGCAAGATGAACTCTGTAATTATAATGACACTTGGCATTTGCACATTTTGTAGCCTTTCTCATCTGAAAATCATGAAGTTATTTTTATATTATAACTAGATTCATGTGTGTCCTTTGGGGTACATACCGGTGAGTGTTCCTTTTCTTCCTTTCTCCCTTCCTTCCTTCTTTCCTTTCATTTTATTTTTTGAAAATGGGCAGGGAAGGGGATAGGGTAGCAGCCATTTGTAATATTGTCATTCAGATAGTATCAGAATTTGAATTCATGTGTGAGACCAGAGCTCAAGAAGCAGGCCAAAGGATCAAAGTAGGTATGGCTATATGTTAGCTCTCTTGGAAAACAGAGACTATCATATGAAAGTTAAGCTAAATGTAACCCCAGAGTCCAAAGATTTTCCTGTTCCCTGAAGGCAGAGCCACTTCCACTTCTAAGCAGTCTTCAATATAACTTGATTTGAGAAACAACGTAGGTCTCTCCAATCTGAAAACATCCTTTTACTGGCTGCAAGAGATTCACACTTCACCCATTACTTCAAGATAAACCCCTGAAGGGCATTAATTGTGTGTGTTGGCAATTTAAACTATCACCATCCATTAAGACTTGGCGTAACTTGGTCTATAGAATTTGCTTCAGCCACTTTATAGGAAATTGAGAAGATAGGGACACTGAACAGATACAACTTAGTAGAGGTGGGTGGGTGGGGAGGAATGCCTAAAACATGACTGGGGAAGTAGGAGCCCAAAAGAACTCTGAGGCCTCTGAACAAAAATAAGGCCTCTGAAAATATAGAATAATAAGATACCATGTGATATAGAGCGGGGTTGGAAATTTCAGTCTTCATATCCTTGGTTCCTCCAGCCCTCCACCACTGACTGACAACTTTATCAGTCGATGTCACAACTCTTCTAGCTCTGTTTCCTTCCTTATCCCAGTGTGGACCTATGGCTACCAGATGAAATATGAGACACCAGCTAAATTTGAATTTCAGATAAAGAATGAATATTCATATGTATTCATATAGATGAACATATATATTAGTATAAGTATGTCTCATGGAATATTTGGGACAGACTTATACTGATTTTTGTCGTTGTTGTTTATCCAAAATTCAAACTTAACTGATGGCCTATATTTTTATTTGCTAAATCTGCCAATCCTCCCAGAGCCACTCTATCTCAGTAGGATAAAACAGATCATAGAACTGGTCTGTCTATAGGTTAAAAATTCACCTTTGGGCTGCTCCTTGACTTGTGTGTACTGATAGTCTCTGATCTTCCATATGCCAGACTCTGATCATCAGAGGTGCCTCCGGCCTCCTGCCTGATACTCCCAGGGCTGCCTGCCTGCTGATACTTTTGGCCTTCCAGTCAGGGAATTATCCAACTCCTCATCCTGGGCTTACTGGACTGGCCCTATCCTGTTACCAACAACTGGAGCAAAGAATACAAATGAGAGGAGAAGACAAGACAGACAGAGTGGGAGGGGGGCTTCTGGAAGTCTTAATTTCCTTCATCAGATACTTAAAGTTAATTCACCTCTTTAACTCACAAGGTTGTTAGAGTGGCAAAGCTCTTTGCAAATTTTAAAGAGACATAAAATAAGATTCCATGACTGTCACCCTGATGTAAAATAAATATTGGCAAATTGTTTAGTGGAGAAGGAAGGTGAAAGAAAATGTTTCTGTGTGCTTACTCACTCACAGTCCTCTAGGCCCTAAAACTGTGAAAGCTGTCTTTTCTTTCCTAGTCGTCTTGCCTTCATCTCCCCTTGAGAATGACCCGGTTTACCTTGTCACAGGGTAAAGCTCAGTTTTGGCAATCAGCAAATGTCTTTACTATTCAAAATTGCTGTAGCAGCTGCATTTCACTCTCCTGCTCAGCAAGCAGGTTCCTGGTCAAGTTCAAAAAAGGAGCCATACCTTCATTTGTGGGATGCTGTGTTGAAGTCAGACTTCAGAGACATGGCTTTGTGCAGCCTCCTGGGATTTAGCAAGGCCTGAATCGCCGTGACCTCGGTGCCCTTACAACATCACAGAAAACACCGTCACGGTGCCCACTAATTGGTCACCTTGATGTCAGTCACAGCACGGAGATCAAGGACAGAGCCGGTCCTGGAAAGTGAACTACACACGCTCTCCGAGGTGGTCTCTACAGGTCAGGCTAGCATCCTGCTGAGAGCACAGTGCGAGGGAACCTTACCCCAGGACTACTTGAAACATGGTTGTGCTGTGCATGAACAAAGGACAGGTGGCCTCACGAGTGACCCTTTCCTCACCACCTACAAAGTCCAAATTGTCAGCCTTTCACACCTATTATGCTTCCATTATCTGTGGAAAATACTAAGTGCCATGCCCTGGATCTAACATGCACAGAGCAGACTCTTGAAATTAGTTCTGCTTATTGGTTTTAAAAATTATTAAGATTATTTTATTTTTAAGGTAGCAAATCAATCAAGGATTGCTGGGGTGTTACATGCAGGGTGTGTCTGAGAATATCACTGTAATAATAATCAATTTTTTAATAATCCAAATGCAGTGTATTTTTGTGAGTAACTTACACAGCAGTTAAGAGGAAGGAGGAGAAATGTAGGGAATAGGGATCCCTGGATGGCGCAGCGGTTTGGCGCCTGCCTTTGGCCCAGGGCGCGATCCTGGAGACCCGGGATCAAATCCCACATTGGGCTCCCGGTGCATGGAGCCTGCTTCTCCCTCTGCCTGTGTCTCTGCCTCTCTCTCTCTCTCTGTGACTATCATAAATAAATAAAAATTAAAAAAAAAAGAAATGTAGGGAATAAATCAAATACAGCTTTCTCTTGTTTGTCTTAGGTTGAATGCATTTGTCGGTTACCATTCTCATTCCCTTTAAGACATTTTAGATGGTCAGAATAACTGGAATTAAGAAGAAATTTTAAAATTCTAATCAAAAAAAAGAAGAAGAAGAAGAAGAAAGGAAAAAAAATAGAGCTAACCACAGTAGAGGGTAAGGTTTATTCTATGGCTCAGTTTATCAAATGATATATTACATGCAGTCCATTTAGATAGTATGAGATCTTTCTCCAGCTGTACCCATCTTCCTCTGCTCCCAATGCCAGGCCCTGGGACCTCTAGAAAGCTTTACTTCTGTTCTTAACCTGGAGACCAGTTTGTCTTACAAGACAAACATTAGAACAGAGGAGACATTTTGTCAATTAATGATTTAGGCAGCCTTGATGATAATAAGAACCTACCTAGAACTCTTGAAGATAGAATCCACTGAAAATAGTAAAGATCAAAGATTTAGATGCCCTGTCAAATAAATGAGGAAGAAGTGTGAATTTTCATACATGGATATAAGAGGGGCCCACAGGGCCTCTATTTACTTTTCAAAGTGCAAGTACTTAAATAACTTTTGAGTCACTTAATAGAGGCAAAACCTTTTGGGAGTTGTCTGGGTATGGCATGATTTCCCCTCCAGGGGGTTCTATATTCCAGGACTGGATGAGAACCATGAGGAGTACAACAGCCAGTCAGCTACAGATCCAGCTGAAAGGGGCAGAGGACTCAGCCTGTCACATGGCATTGAAAGCGCAGGCCAACTAGGAAGTCGAGGCACTGCATATATGTAGCACTTAACAGTGGCATGTTAAGAAGGTCCCCTTCAATGGAAAATAGTTCACTAAAGAAAAATAAGGAAAAATAATATAGGAACTAGGAGGCAGAATCAGGTTGGTTATAATTCTAAAACTTCAGACTAAATGGAAGAATTAAATTTCATGTTTCTCCATCTTCTCCTTACTGTGGTCAATTATGAAAGATAGGGAGTGGTCTAGGCGAAAACAGCTGGACTAGGGGAGCAGAAATAGCAATCAGGAAATAGTGTGTGCCTGCCTTTCTTGACTGTGGACTGGGGCAAATGGTCAGGGACAGTATACATTATTCTGCATACGAGCTAATACAGCTGGGCTGAGTCCAAGGGAGAGGACAGGTGAAACACTGGAAGGCCCTCTCCCTGAATCTCAGACCTGGTACAGACTGCTATGATATATAGTTGGCTGACCTGCTTAACTAGTTTAACTAGCTTTTTCAGTTCCTTTCTGTCTCTACCATTCTGTGATAAGCAGATTCAAAAAGAGATTGCAAAGAAGAGATAAAGAGACACTTGAAAAATTGTTTTGGAGTATGGCTCCATTCAAAAAGGGACCTGGAGTTCCAATCTTAATAAAAACGTAGGTAACTTTCTAGTATGTGGGAATGAAATAAAGGGGCCTGAGGGCTAAGTCCTTGTTACTCATGCAAGAGGACTATTGAGGGTTCATCTTCTCAAATGTGAACTCCGCTGGGTAATCAGTCATCCCCATGGTAACCCAGCAACTTTTAATTGTCTTTAATTAAGGGGCCACAGAGGCAATCAGCTACATTTCTAGCACATTAATGAGGGAAGCATGAAGTGCAAAATGGCTGCCAGAAGTAGACAGAGCTTGTACAAACTAGGACTCCTAGACTAATTTCCGAGGGCAAGTATGATGCACAAGGGTGGCACATCCTTGAATCTGCAGGGTCAAGAAGATCTGACTCGAGGTCTGACTGCAGGGTCAAGAAGGTCTGACTCGAGAACTCCAGGGTCTGACCTGGAATTCTCAAAAGGTAAAGACCTAGAAAAAAGACAAGTTAGATGAAGCTAAAAAGTGACTACACCAAAATCCTGATATTGAATTACAAAGTAAAATTGGAATATTGTGGCTCTTCAGTTCATTTTCAAGCTTGCCTGCATCAAGTAGCTGTCTCAGATTACTACGGTGCATATTATTCACTCTTAAACCAATTTACTATAGTATTTACAACCTGCACTTTTGTTTGTCTAATGATGAGTGTCCACATGTGCTTTCAATGGGGAATAGGGCACCCTACTCCTTCAGACAATTTAAGAAGTAGTTTTATACATATTCTCACCCTTGGTTATCCCTACATCTTTCTATGCGGCACATCCCTGTACTGCTTTTGCAGTTGAAGACACCGGGCAGTAATGCCAGGCCTGGGTCCTGTCGTCTAATGTAGCAAAGGTCGGGCTGGAACCTGCACCCTCTGACTCGGATTCCGTGTTCTTGCCCACTACCACCTGTGGCCCCAGGCAGGGGTACAACCCATATGTCTGCTGCATGCTCTCAACCCCCTGAGCACACTATGGATAGTCAACATGTATTTTGACATAATTCAGAAAAGATTACTTCTAATGAAAGACCGTGGGGCTGAAATGAGGCGAGAGGAGGAACATTTTCACTAACTTTGTAAAAATGTAAATATGGGCTATGGGATTATTTCTTTTCATTCACAATCTCATTAAACAATCTTAAACCATATTGTTTAAAATGATATGCAGCTCCTTGCTAGGTACCTTGAGGATAATTTGGAAAACAAAGGCCTTTGGGAATAGTTTCTGTGTGAATAGTTACCAGGGAATGGACTGCTCTGGTTCTTCACAACGAGACTCTTCCCAGCCTTGCTTGTATATTCCTTCCCATACATAATAAGACTTGCTTGCACTGGGGGCTGATGTCTAACATTTAGACGTTTTTATTAATACTTGTACGAACCAATCAGTTCACAACAATCCAAAGTCTCCACTATGGGCAAATCTAGGTTTTTGACGGAAAGAAAGGAACAAAACGGGCCCTGTTTCCAAGGTGTTTATAGGTTAGTTGGGAGATAAAGCCCACATGGGAAAGAACACTAACAAAGCAGATGAGCACTTGGAACAGGTTTTACAATTTGTATATTTAGACTTAGCAGGCATTGAACAAGCCTGCTGGCAATTTTTCTGTGCTGGCTTTCGGGCATTAACTCATTTCATTTTCATAACAGCCTAGGATGTAGATATAAATATCATTCACATTCACATCAGATGTAAATACAATCAAGTTCATCTTCTGCTCAAAACTCTACAATGGTTTCTCTTCTCATACCCAGTAAAGCAAAGTTTGTACGACTACAAAGCCCATTGGGTGGAATCCAGTTTTCCTCCTCCACATCCTTCCCAAGCCCTTACCTCTTTCTTTTTTTTAAAGATTTTATTTATTTATTCATGAGAGACACAGAGAGAAAGAGAGGCAGAGACACAGGCAGAGGGAGAAGCAGACTTCATGCAGGGATGCGGGACTTGATCCCAGGACTCCAGGATCACGCCCTGGGCCAAAGGCAGGCGCCAAACTACTGAGCCACCCAGGAATCCCCAATAAGCCCTTACTCTTGACCTTCATCTCCCACCCTCTAACTTTGCCCTCCATACTCTAGGATGCAATGGCCTCCTCTGTACACTCAGAGAAACATCTAGCTGGTTCCCATCACAGGCCGCTGTGATTCTAGAATCCACAAGGGATTCTGTAAGTCCTTCAGTTATCTTCTTAAACCAAACCTTTTCAGGAAGACTTTTGTTCACCTCCCTAAAGGGAACTGCATACCCCACCCTAGCCCCCTGTCCCTTCACCTAGCTTTTCTTTACTCCCAGACCTTGTCCTGTTGACACATTTCCATGTTGATCCATTTGACGTCTGTCTCCCTAGTCTGGCAGGGACTATGCCTTGTTCTCTGATATATTCCTCAGGTCTAGAGTGGAACCTAGCATCAAAGGGATTCCACTACTTGCAGAATTATTTGGGTAAGAGGCTCTGAGAGCTCAGCTCCCAACCCAGTCACAGCTTCACAGCAGAAGGGGGCAGGGTCCCCATCTTGTCATACTACCTATCTGGACAGTCTGAGGAAGGAAGACCACTGTAGTCTGTGGGCACTGAAAATACAACTTCTCCTAACAGTGCTTAGAGACTGAGTTCGGTCTTTAAACTGAAATGCTGACAAATACGAAAAAAAGGTATTAGATTGCTGAGAGTGGGACCACAGTGTTTTTTATCAGTCTCTAAATACATCAATTCATCCACCATATGTTCTTTATGTGCTTAGTGCCTAGCATTGCAGACAAACTTTCTTTTCTCTTCTCTCTTTCTTTAGGGGCATAGGTAGATACATGATGATAGATACAGATGGGTGGATAGACAGACGGAATTTTTTTACTACTGTTGCTGGTTTCCTCATCTCTAGATCCAAATACCTGTGCCTCATGCTTCCAGTACCCTAAAAACAGCAACACGCCTTCCAGAGATTTTTCCAGTTACTCTAGGTACCCAGTAGCCAAATTGACATGAAGTTACCACACCTTCCTTCACATTTCTGGTAAGACTTCTGCATTTAGAGAGTTTCTGAAAAGAGAACAGTAATGGTAGAAATTGCAGTATGGTTTTAGGTCAAAGACGAGCCCTGTAACCCTCACATCACCTTGTTCAGTTGTTGCGAACTCTCTATCTCAGCATAAAGCTAGCATTCCTGGCAGGAAAACAAATGTGAGAAGAAAGGAGGAAAATAAGCTTCATGCCTAAAGGAAAATAATTTTCTATATTTGTTTCCTTCCTTTTCTTATACTTCACTTTCTATCAATAGAAGAATATTTTGTCCTCCAGAAGGAATAATCTCTCTTTCATGTGCTGAAAAATGTCATTTTTGAGTTTCTCTCTGGGATGATTTGACAGATTTCAGACTGCATGGGAAGCACAGACCTCTGTCTAAAAAGAGGTGGCTTTAAACTGAACAAGAAAGAAAATAGAGTATGTTCCATTATCATCATAGAACTTATTGTTTGTGTTTGGGGCAAAATATATTGCAAATCTGTAATCATGGCAATAGTAATGGCCTTATGTAGCCAGGACTATTTGTTTTCTTAGTGTTTTTTTGTAAATATTTATTTATTTATTTATTTATTTATTTATTTATTTATTTATCTATGAGAGAGAGCATGCATACATGATGGAGGGGCAGAGGGAGACAGAGAGAGTGTCCTAAGCAGACTCTATGCAGAGTATGGAAGTGTGGAGCCCAATGTGGGACTCAATCTCATGACCCTGATATCCAGGCCTGAGCCACAACCAAGAGTCAGACACCTAACTGACTGCCACCCAGGCGCCCCTTATTGGTTTTTGATATTCAATTCTTGTTTATTTAGAAAAGAAATGATTTGGAAAAATCTAGAAATGTAAGTACAAAATATGAAAGTACAGTTTTCTGTTTCTTTAACTCTCTCTCAGTTAATTAAATTGAAATGGGTATTCTGCTGTTTGCAGCTTTAAAAAATAGCCAATTGAAATTTAATTGGTATCTTTTTGTTTAGTATTCATGCCCTGAAGCTAAATTAATGATCAGCTGTAAGCGCTTCAGCTAAGACACTATTATGACTTTTGAATGAAATTAAACCTAGGACCATATAGTGGATAAAATAACTACTAAGATAAGAATGAGTGTACTATAAATAACAAAGGGTTAAAAGGTGTCTCTGTGCACTGCCTCACTCTCTTTCTTTTTAACAATTACAGAGAGACAGGAGGCTCAAGTGTATTCTAGGACCACTAGCTGTTGTAAATCAAATTAATTACTTTTGCCCAAAACTGTCCTCAGTGGAGGATTTTTGGCCACTGGTCTGTTAATGCCTCTTTACTTAATCACTGTCCTGTAATGTCATCCCCTGATAGAGGAGATGAGCTGAAGCAATGGCAATCTTTTCACCTTTCTCAAGTCCCCACAAGACCCTGATTTACAGGGTAAAAGTGTTATGTATCATTCTGCTACCCCTCAAAAACCCTCTTTTCTTTGGGAGCAGAATCGTACCCAGAGAAGTTGACGTGGGAAGTGGCTTTTTAATCTATCTCTCTCACAGCTCTTTCTCTGCTTTCAGCACCCTGTGAATTTCTTTCTTTGGCTGGATTTTAAGACATCTTTGATGGACGTTATATCTATCAAGACTCTTGACATTCTCATCTCTTTGATCAAGAAGAATTCATCACCTCAGTGGTTTGCACGAACACCACACCAGATTAGTCCAGCACAAGGACATGCATGCTCAAGGACAAGGCTACATGGAATGTGTGCACTGAACCATGGGAATTTGCTTATTACAACCTGTCGATGCAGCCACTTCAGTCTTCATGAGTGCAAGGCCATCATTTCCAAAGGCAAATGGAGAATGCCAGAAAAGGTGCCCAGACAAAAAAGAAATCATAGACTTACTACTTACAACTGTTATTTGAGTTTATATTATATACTATTAGTTAATTTTAAGTGAATAGGCTAATTTTTCTCATTAAGGATTGCCGAAGCTAACATAATAAAAATATCTTCTCTGAATAAATGCCAACTGGTCATGGAGGTAATTAAGGCATAGTTTGAGTAGGAGGAGTACCCTGTATTTACTACAAAATATTTCATACACCCACACCAAAGATTTGAGTACACTGGGACAGCATCTATTGTGCGTGATTCCCAGAAGCCAGTACTGCTTTCTGACCTCAGAGCTTCCTTCAGTGGAGTTCAAACAGGATGATTTCAAGAGGAAATTCCTTCCTCATAGATCTTTTCCCCACAACAGGTTTTAGGAGAGAACTCACTGGGTGTTTTAAGGAGTGGAGTACTAAGGATCTCTGGGAGTGTCTGTGGAGAGGAATCAGCTTGAATGATTTCACTGCTTTGTTAGAAAATGCTGTGCTTCTTAAGACCTCGATTTGGATCCCGTAAATATTAGCATCATTCTCTGGGTTCTAATTTCTCTTCTATTAAGGAGATTGTAATTAATAATCAGGAATTTCAATGCAAAGGGTATGTTAGGGAATGAATTCATACTTTGCCATTGAATGGAATGATTAAATGATCATGAAAATTGCTTAACAGTAATTCTTAAAATGGAGCTTGGTCTTAGGTTATGTGTTCATTGTCTGTCTTTCTCTCTGTTCTAAAGGGTTAATCTCTGGAACATGGGTGATAAAGCAAAGGAAAAATATTTTGCTCAACAATATATAATTTAAAACCCCAGCGATTGTTTTTGGTCAGTTTCTTGCAATATGCAAGGTAATTTTTTTCAATTTATTTGGAATTAGTCAAGTGCACTGTTGAAAAGGCAGAGTGAATTGATGCTAAATAGTTTTTGGAAGATGTAATTGTCTGATGATTTGTAAATAGCCAAGCTTATCAAAAAAGTAATTTAAATGTTATGCTGACAATTTTGTTCAGTTTGGTATACTCTGTAAACTGGGGAATCCAATTTTTTGCCCTCATTAGCATGAGAATTCTCTTTGCTTGTCTAAATGATTTGAGGGCCTAAGGATGCCCAGAGCTTTGGAATCTGAACTTTTAATAGTTTGTTACCCAGTATAAACACCACTGATAGGGCGATAATGCCAAAGTGTTTTTTAGTAACTAAGTTATATGTAGCATTTAAATGGTCAGAATGTGTTCTTTACATGTTCTATCAGTGTCTATCTTGGGAGGAAGTGGGGCCCTGTTGATCTAACTCCATTTCTCTCATTCCCCACTCCTCCCTCCATTTGTACTCTTTTTTAAATGAAGATTTATTTGTTTGTTTATTTACTTATTTGAGAGAGAGAGAGAATGCAAGTGGGGGAGAGGAAAAAGGAGAGAGGGAGAGAGAGAATTCTCAAGCTGACTACCCACTGAGTGTGGAGCCCAAAATGGGGTTCAATCCCAGGACTCTGAGATCATGACCCAAGCTGAAACTAAGAACTGAATGCCCAACCCCCTGAGCCACACAGGCACCCCACCATTTGTACTCTTTAATGTGAGTGTCCTAACCTCCAGAGTGACACTGTTTATCCAATGAAAAAATTCTGACAAGTACATTCATGTAAACATCTTGGGGGCTGGATCATTTTATTTCATTAATTAAAGTAGTAAAGTCATTTTTAAAAACAGTTATTTATAAGGTGAGATATTGCTAAGACTTTAAGTGCTTTATATACATCGTTTTATTTTCCAACTCTACAACTCTGAAGTAAGCATTTTATCCCTAAATACCATAAAGTATTTAGAGATTTAGTAGATGAAACAACTAAGCCATCACATTAACTTGCTGTGGTCATATTTCTAAGTTACCAACCTGAGATTCAAAACTTACTTGCTGATTGAACTTGGATGTTAACTACCAGGCAAATTGCCTTTAAAAAGAATCTGTTACAACCAATTCAGACAATTGTGCAATTTCAGGTTCAGGAACAGAACCATCTGAACATACGTGGTGTTGGTTCCAGTAATATTTTATTTAGATCAGACTTGTGGGACAGCTATGTGTTCAGAGAGAGGATGGGAAGCTGCATTTACATATCACTTTGCATAACAATTGAAAATAGCAGATTAAAAAAAAAGTAGAAGTAGAGAAACTGATGGAATTCATGCATTGACTAAAGACCCCCAACCTCCACACCCAATATATCACTTATCAGCAACACTTATTTGGTGAGAGAATGAGCCACAATTCTGCTGCCAAACACCTTTGTATCAGGCTCTTGGCAGAGGTTCTTATTAAGGATAAGATGAGAATCTTGTAATATGCTGGAATATCTGGAAAGGGTAAGCCATTACCCCAGTATTTGCATGAACATCTAAGACTAGGTGTGGTATCATTTTAATCACCTAGCAGAGACATAGATCATGGGGCTAGTCCCAGAACAAGGATAATAGAAGGAATGAGGTGACTCCAGGCCAGGGCTTCTTGCAAAGAACAGCCTAGCATGGAGCATTATGACAGAGGCTTCCATGAAGCCTGGGAGGAGGGCATAGGAAGGCAGCATATTCAGGATGGAACAGGGAGGAAGATGTGTCGAAAGTAGGGAGAAGTTAACAAAAATTTATGCCTACTTTGTCTTATGTTTTTTCAATGGCTCTGCTTCTGAAGTTTCCATATATTTCAGTTAGATCTGGTTGCACAGCTGGGACTGAAATGCATCTGCAACAGAAAGAAGGAACAGTCCAGGCTGGAGATGTAGCAGGCTCTCTGCTCTGCTGTTTTGTTCTACTGCATTGAATAAAATGAATCTTTTCAAACAGGTGAATTTTCCAACAGAAATGGCCCAAACAGCCTCAGCTCATTGAATAGAAAGTGTAATGGTGATCTAAACCTATTACCTTCAATGGAGTCTGTGACATTTTCTTCCAGCATATTGAACGGGGAGAGAGAGGAGAGGGAGAGAGAACTTTTTCCTCCACTCACAGTGTTGCGTCAGTCATTGTAATGCTAGTCACAATGCATTAAAAAGCATTGAGAATCAACAGGGCTGGCTCTTTTGTAGCAGGAGTAATAAATGATTTTACTGAACAGAATTAAAATGCTATTTAAAATCTACTCTGTACACATTTTTCAAATTTCTCACCAAAAGCACCTCTCCCTTCTCCCCTACAAATCCAGATTTCAAAAATTCTTATTAGTTAACAGTTTTCAGCAAGAATACAGATTTTTCTTCAAAGATTCTGGCATGTTTTTACAGTGAAATACCATTAATACTGTCTCCCAACATGTCCTCCCTCACACTAATGTTTATCTCAAATCATCTGTAACTATGGTTGAGAAATTTTGATCTTATTTAAGCTAATGTGGACAACAGCTTCCGGAGGATAGAAAGCCTTTCTATTTTTTATTTTTGTTTTGTTTTGTGTTTAAGCATTTGTTATGTTGTTGTTGTTCTTATTGTATAACACAACCTCTAGAGAGAAATAAAACTGGAATCAAATCCAGCCTCATTATATTGAAGTGTTGCTTATGTGAAGGTGGCACTAGTGTTTCCGTTAGAATACAAGTGAAATTTCACAATTTCACTGACTGTACTCACGAGTTTATTTGTAGAGTGTGAGGGTATATGGAACTTATTAGCATCACCTAATTTTCAGGTAAGTATTCATCATTCTCTATGAATTGCTAATTTTCTGTATGTGACATATACATTTTTATGTAGAACACACTATCATGAATTTTAAAAAATATATATAATAGCAAACATCTCAAAGATGGATGAGAGATGCTTGGAAGTTCCCTGGTAGGAAGATTCCTACTGAACTATCTTTATCATTAATGTTATTAACTTATATTGAAACTATTTGTTTTGGTTTTATCTTAATTTGGTTCATTCAACATCTTGTCTCTAATATTTATATGTACTTTTTCTTTGTCTCCATATAAACCTATTTCATGTTATCTGAATTTTATAATCTTGCCTATTACTTACAAGCAATCTGCTGCTATAGTTGTTCCTAGGTGTTTTTATAAACTAATTTAACATCTGTTAGTACTATACAACAATATCAACCTACAAATGGCCAATAGAACTTAGCATTGTTGAGAATTACCATGTAGATAAATGGAGTTACATTAGTAATTGTAGGATCCACTCCATATTTCATGGTAACTCAATGAATAATCAGTGTTATCTGGGTGACTTTCTCTTCAGTATTGTGTACAATCCACATTTGAATGTAATTGCATTTAAGGGAAAAGATCATACAAACTACCTTTTTAGTAAATTAATTGATAATTGTGCTGAATTAGGGAATTCATATAAGTAATTCAGGAAAATGAGTTTTCTACTATAGAAATAAAGACTCAACTAGTAGGGAGAGCACAAGTTGAAAAGACTTTTGAGAAGTTGCCTTGTCAATTCGGGCTACATAGACAATTGCAAAGTAGTAGCTTTAAGGCAGATCCTACATCCAAAAGTAGAATAGGCAGGAATTGCACAGAACCAATCAGGGAAACCTTAATTCTCATTCTAGTTTTGCTGCTTATTTGTTCTATTAGTTTTGAACAAGTCAGTCTGCCTTATTTTCCTTCTCTGCAAAGTGGGAGTGATACCTAGTCTTGACTATATATAGAGGTGTTTTAGGGATCCAACAAATTCATCAGCATATAACTCTCTTGAAAGATATATATGGGGATCCCTGGGTGGCGCAGCGGTTTAGCGCCTGCCTTTGGCTCAGGACCTGATCCTGGAGACCCGGGATCGAGTCCCATGTCGGGCTCCCTGCATGGAGCCTGCTTCTCCCTCTACCTGTATCTCTGCCTCTCTCTTTCTGTGTCTCTCATGAATAAATAAATAAATAAATAATTAAAAAAAAAAAGAAAGATATATATGTACCTTTGCTATAGAAAACAAACAAACAAACAAAAAACCTAACTTCTATGAAGGAACATATAGATAAACACCCCTGGTCTCAAGTAGCTACAACACAAACAAAATAGTCATGTAACAGTCACCAAATCTTTCTCAGTCTATAATGCCTCCAGTCTTGAATGGACTAGCCACAACAGGATTCCAAGTGTCCCCTACATCAGATAGGCTTTAAAAAGATGCCTAAAGGAGAATGGCTTGAAGGGATTCCATACAGCCTCATAAGATCATTGTTCCCTGCTATGGACAGCCAGCTATCTCTACCTGAAACCCAAGGATGGAATCTCAACAGTTCATGCTACAGAGAGGATTTGAGAAGAATGTGCCTTTCAATCCTAGCTGCATTAGTTTCAGTGTTTTGTTTTGTTTTGTTTTGTTTTAGTTTCAGTTTTGATGTTCACCATTATCCAATAGAAGTGTATAGACTTAGTTAGCTTGAATGTGCTTTTAAATTCTAAGATTCTCATTATATAATGACCTAAACATGTGCTCAGCACTGTCTTTACTGTGAATCATAAATACAGAAATAAAAGTCAGATCTCCAGTCATCAAATCAGTGTGGTTGCAACATTAGGATTTCTGGCCTAAGGGAGCTAAGAACATCCCAGTTTCTTAGCAACACAGTGGGAGAGCCTAAGTTACTAAACCACAGACAGTAATGCAACCAATCCATATGAATGTTCTAAAACTAATGATAACCATAGCATGCTAAGAGTCCCCATTAATTGTCTGATTTATTCTGCAGCAAACTTGTGAAGCTTCTTCTGCAAGTAAGGCTCAATGTTGATGACAAGCTAGTAAGTGGGAATCAGAATAGGAACTTAAGTTTCATGGTTTCCATCTTAGTAAAAGTTTAATATTAGATTGTCTTTTATAATTTCAGAGTGAAAATCCCTGATGGTCAATCTGTCTGTGATAATCCAAACTATACATAATAGCAGTTGTAGCAAGAATTTTAGGAGACCTATTTCTATATTGAGTTCTCTCTTATTTTCTCTTCCTGAGCTGTAAGGTTTGGTACTATATCTCCATTTTTACAGATGATGTAACTGGTATTTAGAAAAGAAACTGGGATTTGAACACTAAAATGTTTTTCAAATCCTTAAAATTAAGGATTTCTATACTAGGAAGTATTCTAAGATAGCTTCCAGATTCCTATTTCCTGGTATAGATGCCCTGGGTAATCTCCTGCAATTGACTATTGCATGGTCAATGAATATAATGGATAGTCACTTCCTTGATGAGGTTATATTGTATCAAAAAGGCAATAGGATAGTCCTAACTTATTAATGTTGCCATCCAATTCAAATTGTTTGAAAGTAGAATGGGAAGGGACAAAGCACATCTGTGAAACACATCTATTTCACAGACAGTCTATGATCTTTGTTTCAGATCCTAGTAGCCAACAATTTTATGCAAAATAATAAAATATTAGAGTTTCAGCCTCTTAATGATTATTCTAGTCCAATACTTTTATGGAAGTCACATGATGTTTCATGATATCTCAAACTTGTTTGTAATTGGCTAAAGACAGAAATTAACTTTTCCTGACTGCTAAACTACCCCATATTTACTCCAGACTAGATTGTCCCAGTTTATGTTCTTAAATTTTGGAATTTCACATTCAGAAGCTACATCATCCTTAGAACCCTGATAGTGTTCTTCAGATTCATTTTATAGGAAATAGAATCATTCTTATCACTAACCAGGTATACAGAAAATCCCATCAACCTAGAAGGACCTCTTGGCAAATTGTAGACAATTTGAGAGTCATTATTTACCTCCAAGTATGTTAGACTCTGAAGGGGGGAAAAAGCAGTTTTTATTTCAAAAACAAATCAGATGAATTGGTTCAACAGTTCAAAAGTTTTCTTTATAGAGTCCAACTCATACCCATATCCCTTAAGTTAGTAATTGGTTATTCAAAGGTATCAAATCCAACTTTTGCTCTTACATTATTTTCTATCATTTGCTATTACTCAATCTTTGGATTTATACTAGTTATGAAACAATAATCCTAAACCTCTACATCTCCCCTCAAATTGCTAATTGAGTTCCTTGAGGAAAAAAATATAAAACTTCTAATAGGATCACAAGATTAGGAGATATTTTATAAATTATCTATGCCAAGTTCTGTCCTTACCCTCCCACTTTGGCTATATTAGATGTTTAACTATTATGATAAAATTATATTCTTGTGTTACTTGAGTAATCCAGAAACCAATAAGTCAAGCAAATCTAAAGAATATGAAAAAAGCAAATTAAAAAAAAAAGCCAAGAAAAAAAAAAAAAAAAAGCCAGAGGAATCAAATTTGTTTTGTTTCCTAGAAGTTAGTTTTAACAAAGGTCTTCTACTATCAGATTGCTTGTTTTATCATGGATAACCTATGCTCTGGGGTAGTAGGTCTCTGAGGAAAATCCTCATTTAAATTTTTTTAAAACGATGTATAATTGACATATAGTATTAGTTTCAGGTGTACAATATAATGACTGGTATTTGTATATATTGCAAAATGATCAGAGTAAGTCAAGGTAATATCTGTCACCACATATAGTTACACTTTTTTCTTCTTGCAATGAGAACTTTTAAGATATCCTTCCTTAGTAACTTTCAAATATGCAATACAGTATTAGTAACTCTAGTCCCTGTGCTGTACATTACATTCCCAAATAATTTAAGTTCAACATTGTTGACAAACCGCTTTCAGATTTTATAAAAACCTGAAGAGATTAAAAATATTATTCTCCCTTAAATAAGCTGATTTCATTTTAGACTTTATCACTGAATATTTTTCTTTTTATTAAGCCAGAATCATATTCTTTTGTGACTGACTCATTGATCCTAGATACACATATAATAGCTGCATTTCATCTACACTAGAGCTCATCAAATAATTTCAGATCACCATTATGTACTTGTTGATTGATGTACTTGCTTTGTTCTCCAGCATTAGCCCCCCACCTCCTTTAATGGGTTATGATAGGATATAGTACTGAGACTCCCCCATGTTCTCAGGATTTATCAGTTCTTGCCCAGAATGTAGCAACATTGGGAGCTTCACCAGTGAAATCTGAAACTGGCCCCCACACATAGAGGTCAAGGAAAGACCAAGGAAAGAGGCCACTCTAGGTTGGTAGGAGGCAGTTTTCATAAGTAGGGAAACTTACCTACAAAGCATGTCTTGGGCAACTATAAGACAAGTAGATGTCTGCACTTCCCACCCACCAGAATCTTAAAAAGTTTATATGGAGGCTTTACCTGCAGTCACATATATATTATCCAGATGGTCTCAACTACACATTGCTCTCTCAAGGCTGTGTACTTGAAAACAGTTCTAATTGTGGAAATGATGGGTAGAACATACATTCTGAGGACCAGGGAGGGGGCTAGGAGCCTCCATTGGCCAAGGTACAGCTTGTAGGTCAACTGGCATCATGTCTTCTCAATAATATCCACCAACAAGTCTTTAAAACATATAAATATAAATACATATATGTTATATATGTCTTTAAAACATATATACATATAGCAAAAATAGTTATGAATTAATTGATCATTCATATAAAATCAAAATCAAAACACTAGATTTTCTAAATTACCATATGTTGTTTTCTCTTCATAATTGCCTTTCTACTGTTAAAATATTAAACCCTTTTTAAAACCGCATACATTTCAGGATAGTGCTGAAGATGGGTAAGGCAGGGGATTAAACCATAAAAACTTAAATTCATTTTTTATTAAATATACCTAATCAAATTCTACCCACAAGATTTGGCTTGGATTTTATCAGACAGTCTTTTCTGTTTTCAGCTTTCAGCTGTCTGTGAACTGGCCTTTTTCAGTTCATTAATATAAACATAAAAAGTGTAGGATCAAACATAGAGATGAGATCTATAACCTATTAGGAAAGATTCTAAAAAAAAAAAAAAAAAAAAAAAGGAAAGATTCTCTACCAAGCTGAAATTGTCACTTTGTTTTTTTAAAGTTTTTTATTTATTTAAGTATTCTCTATTACCAACATGGGGCTCAAACTTAAAACAAGAGTTGCACGCTCTTCCAACTGAGCCAGCCAGGTGCCCCTAAAATTGCCACTTTAATCAGCATGCAGTCAGCCAGTTATAATTCAGTTTCAAAATAATCCGATTCATATCTTCATATTTGTCTAAAATGGTGTCATGTGGGGCCTGGGGCTGATCAATACCTTGTTGAAGCACATATGTAAGTCATCTACCATTTCCCTAATCTACTCATCAAGTAGAAGTAGCATTTGGGGAAACAGTAAATCTGGAACTAGTTGCTTTTTATTAAATTCAGTGACTTATTCTAGTAAGTGTACCTAACACTGACAAATATGATGATGGCAATAAATGTTAATTGAGATCAGCATCAAACTCACTAAATTGTAGTTTGTAAATTCAACATCTTCTCATTCCTTATTGTAATGTTGTGTAGGGGAAGATGAGTAAATCGGCATAGAACTTTCCATGTCCATTCTTAATCCAGCTATCTCTTATCCCGATATCCCAAAGACGCACACAGTAATAGTGGAATGTGAAACATTAGAACACATGAAATCTACATTGCCAACTTTGAAATGATAAACTTGTTAGGATTTAGAGAACCAAAATAAAGTTATGACATTCACCATTGTTTTGTGATGTTTTGCCCTACACACAAATCACCTTAGTAATGCTGGGTTTTGTTCTTTTATGAAAATTAGATTGATGTGTGATCACCTTAATTTCTCTACTTATCTTCTGTTCTCCAAAGTTTCATAGATGACCGGTATTGATTTTAATTAACTTATCTGCAAATTCTCTCAATAATCTGATGTGCAATACAGATATTTAAATTAATTTGTGGCAAATATAAATTCTCTTATTCTTTCTGGAAAATTTTTAACTTTAAGAATTTTTTGCAAATATGTTTTATCTTTTCTTGTTTTAAAATAATTATCCTTAACTGAAAAGAATGAGAAATATAGAATGTGACTAGTTTTCTATGCTGCTCTTTTCTCTTAATATTAAGTTAAACTTCCCATTTCAAGCACAGCTATAAAAGACCTTTATGTTTCCCTAATAAGTCTTTATTGTAAGCATCAATTTATTCTTTTTGACTATTCCATTATAGGAATAAGCCTTTATCATTTTATATTAATCCTGTATGTGGATTTTCTTCAAGTCTAAGTAATTGTTTCAAGAACACTTGGGTAGCCTGGGTGGCTCAGCGGTTTAGAGCTGCCTTCAGCCCGGATCCTGGACACCCAGAATCGAGTCCCGGGTTGCGCTCCCTGCATGGAGCCTGCTTCTTCCTCTGCCTGTGTCTCTGCCTCTCTCTGTCTCTGTGTCTCTCATGAATAAATAAATAAAATTAAACAAAAAAGAAGTTATAACACTTTTTAAAATAAATAAATAAATCTATATATACACACACAATAGAGCTATTATGAGGGAGAAGGACTATGTATGTGTCTTATTAAGAATAATAATTTATCCAAAATACATATTTATTATACAAAATTTAGGGGATAAAAGACAGGCAAATGAAAAAGAAATCATCTCCATTCTGTTTCACATGGGTTCCAACTCTATTCAGACTGTGGCATCTTACCAGTCTTCTTTGCATAGTCCAAATTACTTGCTTTCTATCCTGCATCTTTTACTTAACTACAGATTATGAAGAGCTTTCCATCATGGTAGTCAATAGCACTGATCACTAAGTATGTTCAATTCTCTGTTTGTCTCTTGCAATCAAGTATGGCATGTGATTTGCATTGACCACTCCTCTGAGAGATTATACATGCTTTGGGGGGCAGAAGCCGGCCAGCTACCTGTGACAATGATCATAGTGTTCCAGATTGTGGAATCTCTGTAATTCAGCATGAGAGAGGGTAAATTTGGACTTTGAGAGCTAAGGGGACTCAGCATGAGATACCAAGAACAGGGTTGGAGAGGAGGGGAAGCAACCATCCATATTATAGTGTCTAAGGATAAAAGGAAAGGTAAATTCAAGCAGAATACGTTGAATCATTCCCAAAAGGTCCTAGTTCTGGAAGGCTTAAAGGAGTATATAATGGTAATCTTTAAAGTCACTTTCTAGAAGCTGGGCATTCAGTCCTAACTAGAACTAGATCTCATAATGGTGGCTGAAACAGGCAGAGGTAAGTATTCTTGGGTAAAAGAAACTCCAAGACTTTTAAGACTTAAATAAACAGTCTGAGATTCAGGCAAAACTTAGGAGTGAGAAAAGGAAATAGAAACACATGACAGAAACTGAGGCAGAAACCTAATCTTTGCCTTGATCAAAGTGTACAGGGAAGGAAAGGCAGCATTGGATTGAGGCCGTGTTATATGAGGACAGATTACAAAATTTCAATAATTAGAAAGTTATAGAGTCTTGCTTTGTGGTCCAGTATATGGTATATCTTGGTAAACATTCTGTATTCCTTGGGAAAAAATTTGCATTTTGTGTTCTTGAGTGTAGAGGTCTACAAACGTGAATATAATCGATGTGGTTAAGAGTCTGTCTTAATTGATTTTTGTTTAGCTATTCTACCAAAAATTGTGAGCTGGATTTTAAAATATCCAGCTATGGTTGTGGATTTGTCTGTTTTCCCTTTTGAATTGCCAATTATTTCTCTTTGAAATGTAAAGCTCTCCTATTATCTGGCATCATTACACTGTGTGATATATTGACACTTTTTCATTATGGTATATTCTTCTTTACCTCTAGTAAAAACCCTTATCTCTGTTTTTCTTGTGATAAGGGTTTGACTCCTTTATCTTTTTCCACCCATTTATTTTCACCTCATTTTTGTCTTTGGACTTAAATTGTTCCTCTTACAGACAATATACAGTTAGATCTTGATTTTTTAATTTAATTTTGTCTCCATATTTTAATTGATATATTTAGTTCACTTATATTTAATGTAATTTTTTTTTTAATTTTTATTTATTTATGATAGTCACAGAGAGAGAGAGAGAGAGAGGCAGAGACACAGGCAGAGGGAGACAGGCAGAGGGAGAAGCAGGCTCCATGCACCGGGAGCCCGATGTGGGATTTGATCCCGGGTCTCCAGGACCACGCCCTGGGCCAAAGGCAGGCGCCAAACTGCTGCACCACCCAGGGATCCCTATTTAATGTAATTTTTGATGATTGAGTAGAGGTTACCGTGCTATTGTCTTATTTCTACTTTTCCTCCTCTTTACTTTTCTGTCTTTTAATTCCTGATATTTTAATATGCTTATGTTTATAATATAACTTATTTTAATATGTCTATAAATATACTTATAATATTAACATGTTTATTTTTATTTCCTGTTATTTCAATTGCTCTATTCTTCCAATTTGCTCTTCTTTTTATTTAACCTTTTTAAAAAAAATATTTCAGTTTAATCCTTGTGTGTAAGATTTAGCTATAATTCCTCAGCTCTTTGCATTATTAAGTGGTCGTTCTCAAAATTAGTTTCTTACCTAATAGTAATCTATTCAGATTTTGTAGCATACTTTTCATGTGTATCATAATATATGTAAGAAACTTTAGTAGTATAGTTGTATTTGCCACTCCTATTCTTTATGGTAGTGTTGTTATATACAGTACGTCTCTATTATTTTAAACTTTACAATACAGTGTTATACTCTTTGCTTTAATATTCTTTCAAATAATTTAGAAAAAGAACAGAAAAAAACATTTTACTATGTTTACCCCTTACTTGACATTTCCAGTGATCATCATTGCTTCCTAGTAGATTCAACCTTCCATCTGGTAATGTTTTTGTCCATCAAGTGTCTTTAGCATTTTTCTTTGTATATGTGCATAACAGCTGATAAGGAATTGTCTTAGTTTTTGTTTGTTTGAAATGGCCCTTATTTCACCTTTATTTTTGAGGGCTAGTTTTGCTTCTACTTGAAAATGTGTTTATTTAACCCTCATTATAAAAGGATAGTTTCTCTCTTTGTAGAATTCTGGATTGACAGATTTCCTTCCCCCTCTTCTATTTTCAGTACTTTTAAAAAACTATTCTGTAGCATTTGAGCCTCCATTGTTACCAATGAGAGGTCAGCTATCATTTGATCTTTGATTTCCTTTATGTAATCTAACATTTTCTATGGCTAGTTTCAATATTTTTCTCTTAATTTTTCGATTTCAGACATTTATTTTGATGTGCCTAAGTGTGAGTTTATTCGTAGCTCTCTTATTAAATGCTTATCAACCTTCTTGGATCGATCTGGAACTTCCGAATTTCACCAAATTTGGTAAGTTTTCAGCCATTATTTCTTCATTTTTCTGCCCCATTGTTGTTCTCTTCTCCTCTAGTGCTTCAACTGAACATGTGGCAGACCATTTAATATTTTTTCAAATTTCTGCAAATCTGATCTTATTCTTACATCTTTTTTCTCTTTGTTCTTCAAATGTTTAAGTCTTATTAATATATTTTCAAGTAAATTTATTCTTTTTTGTTTCAAATCTGCTGTTAATGCCATGTAATTAATTTTACATTTCAGTTATTATATTTTCAATGCAGGAATTTTTATTTACATCTTTTTTTAGAGTTTCTATTTATGTGGTAAGATGTTTCTTTTTATTATATATTTACTTTATTAAGTTTTTAAACATATTTATAACGGCAAAGTAAACATTTTTTTATTTCTGTTAACTTTAGCAACTGGGTGATATTAGACTCGACTTCTATTGATCACATTTCTTTCTTTTTTAATATATATATTTTTTCATTTCTTTCTTGAACATGCTTCTCACTTTCCTGTTTCCTTTGTGTGTGTAATACTTTTGTGTGCTTTTCTTTTTTTTTTTTTTTTTTATTGGATCCTAAATGCAGAGACTCGAAATTCTGTAGTGTTTCTTGGAAGACTGATTTGTATGTTAGAAAAAAATTAACTTGTCTAGATTCAAACTCCCAAATTCTGTCTTCTGAAACTCTATTTGTTGTTTCACCTTTCTCCTCTTGGTCTATCCTCAAGCCTCCTAGAAATGTCCTTCCTCCTATTCATGTACAGTTTAATGCTCAACAAGGATATGGATGAATTTTTATATTTATATTTTGGGACCCATCCCTTCAGCAGGTAGCTACCTACATTGAAAGATTTCACTCCTAACTTTCTGGCTATTCTTTCAGCCTCAAGCTCCACTTTCTGATAACCAAGTCTATTGGACAACAATTTTATGCAACTTGAGGTGCCTATTGATTGAGGAGTACTCTTGGGTAAAATACTGCAAATTCACAGATCTTTACTTCCTGCAGTCAATCTTGCAAGGGTAGGTACTCCTCAAATTTCTGTATCCAAACTGTTGTTGAATATTATTTTTAGATTTTTTTTCAGATTTTTTAAAAAGATTTTATTTATCTATTCATGAGAGACAGAGAGAGAGGCAGAGACACAAGCGAGGGAGAAGCAGGCTCCACGCAGGGAGCCCGATGTGAGACTCTATCCTGGGACTCCAGGATCACACCCTGAGCCAAAGGCAGATGCTGAACCGCTGAGCCACCCAGAGAGCCCTTATTTTCAGATTTCACAATTGTTGTCTGTGGGTAGCATTGTCTGACCATGCTACACCATCATTAACTGACATTGGAACACTCTTTCAGCTTTTAAAACTGCCATTATCTTGTGTCTTAAATGTTGGAATTTCACTCTACTTTCTTGTTTTCATATTGTGTTATTTTTCTATCCATTAATACCTTCTTACTCTTCTTAATACACCTGATCTTTAAAAAATATTCTTCTAGCTGGTTTACGTTCTTAAGCAAGTGAAGCAGATCACATTTACATGCACTTAACTGGACCTGTCTTTTGCTGTTAGGATAAATAACTTGTGTAGTGGAAATACATCCTCAGTTTCCATACCTCCATGTCAAGTATATAAGAGGGAGTCTGTTGAGGGTTCCTACTATGACTTGGCTATTTACACTTATATTTTTAATTATTTAACAAAGTTATAGGATGGCTATACTCTCCATTTTACAATGAAGAAACAGAAGCTCAAAAAAAGCAAATTAATTTAATGAAGATCCTCGAATGAAAAAGTCATGCCGCCTGAGTCTGAAAAACAGATTTTTTTTTCCCCCACTGTTAATGTTCTTTTCCCTGGTCTTTTATAAACATAATCTGTTTCTGTGGCTACCTTCCAAAAGAAACTATTTCCCGATCATGTTGACCTGAGTTTTAATATCAGTTTGAAACTTAAGTGTCCCTAATTACAGTTCATACCTTTTCAACAACACGTTCTATTCAGTCTCACTTCCCAATCTATTCACCCAGTTTGAACAAGATCTATCTTCTCCATTGCCATAGTCCTGACCTGCACGTCTTTAAGCAACATCCAGATTATAAACACCCCCCAAGAGGGAAGGGGTGGGGGAGAAAGAGTAGTTTACTATGTGTGAAGTGTACTATTCCTTCGGGTGTTGATCATCTAGCTGGTTTATTGACGAGGGCTCTGGGTATGGGGATGCAGCAAACCTATGCAGAGAGAGAACAGTGGCAGTTCTCACAATTCAGTGTGGTCCGGGGAATAATAGACTACGTTGATACTATCTTTCCTACAGGCCCAAATGAGGGGCATTTTTTAAAAGCACATTCAGCAGGCCTCAGGCCATGTAGAGTCCCTGGATATGTTTGTGTAAAATAGTGTATGGAAGAAGAGGACTTTGGGGAAGACTAAATGATCTAATGGCAACAATTCGCTGCATTCTTTTCTCTGACGGTTACCCGAACTAGTGCAATTCAGGCTGTGAGCACCTGGAAGGAAATGCCCAGGCAGGCACTTGCCATTGAAATATGGTTAGAGAGCCATTCCTGCATGTAAGCATCACCCTGTTATTTTCTTTAGGGTTTTCAGCCTGAAACCAATCAACCTGAAGTCCAATTGAAAAAGGCATCTTTACAATCACAAGCTGTGGGAAACTTGGTTGGTTCAGTGGGATCTAATTTGTTTTGGGTAGGGGAAAAAAAAAGATAAAGGGAAAAAAGGGAAAAAAATTTAAAACAAAAACAGAATTTGGAGCAGTGGGGATTAACAGAAGCGGAGCTGACTGCATACAGCATGTTTGTGGTAATAAACAACAGTGTTATTAGCGAATATAAAGCCTGTGATAAACAATGCCATGATGTTCCATTCACCCTAATAGGCAGGAGCAGATAATTGGGACAAATAAAGTGCTAAAACAGTCTCTAACCACCTTTCTGGAGCGTCTCTCCGAATGAGTGAATCGCCCCGCATGCTGCAAGGCGCAGCGGTAGCCTGGGATACCAGCTTTTGTGTTTCACTAAAAGAATACGCTCCCGTTGCTAATGGAAAACAACAGAAGCTAAAGACGATTGCTGGGATTGTCAGATCTCCTTTTTTTTATATATATATTTTTAAAGTGGTAATGAGTAGACAAGGAGACAATTCCACACATTCATCAAAGCCAGCAGAGAGCTCTTCGGAATACATTTCCAATTGAAGTCCCAAACACTTCCAACTCTGGAGACTTTTAAATCTAAACTTAGAGCTCAGTTGTTTCTCATGGCAATTTCTCCTTTCCCACCTTCCCTCGATAAATTGTCTTGTCCCAGCAACGGGCTGCTTTTTTCAGCAAGTCTTTTCTTGTCCCTTATCAAAACATCATTTCGGCAGTTTCTGCTCTGTTTTTGGTTGGTTTAGTTTATCCAGGAGATGGGACTTTGGCACAACCTAGATGGGATGTTCTTTCTATGGCAGTAAAGATACGGAATCCAACCGTTTCTTCCTTCAGCCTCAATTTCTCCATTGAGATTGCATTATTTTACAACTCTAAGTACTGGCTGAAATTATAAAAAGTACTGAAGTAACAGTGATGTTGAAAGGTCCTGAAGTTATGTAGTCCCATGGAGCAGGCAAAACTAAGTGGAACTGGGCTCTTGGTGAATTTCATCCACCCATTCAACTATTCAACAAATATTTCTTCAGTGTCTACAACATTTCAGACACTGTTTATTCCTGTTTTTTTTATTTACATTTAGACTCTATACCCATTTACTACAGCACAAATTATAGTTAAATCATTCTATTTCAAAGGGAAATTATTTACATCTTGAGATAAGAAATAAATAGATCTTCCAAGCCCACCAAAAATGCAGCCTTGATCCACATGTTTCAGAATACGGAGTAGTAGAAAGGGAAAGAGGTGGGATGAAAATTGATGCCAGTTTCACAGATGTTCAGTTTCTTGATTCTTGAAAAAAACAAACAAACAAACAAACAAACAAAAAACAGGAGAAAAAGCTGTAAGATGGGAAACTTGGAATTAACTGACACAGAATAAGATACCTTTATTTTTTTAAGATTTCATATTTTCATGAGAGAGAGAGAGAGAGACATAGGCAGAGGGAGAAGCAGGATCCATGCAGGGAGCCTGATGTGAGACCCAATCTCAGGACCCAGGGATCACACCTGAGCCAAAGGCAGATGCTCAACCACTGAACCACCTAGGCATCCCAATAAGATACCTTCAAAAGGAGGAAGATAATATCAAAAATGGTTTAGGAACTATATAAGCCACAGGTGGATCAATTGATGAGTCCAGAAGAAATGATATTATGTGCCTGATTATCCCAATGAGGATGAATTTTTCACTTCCTAGAACCAACTCAATAATATTGAGCATTATCTTTAAAAACATAAAAGCTCAAGTATTCATTTAACATATCACTATTATTGTTGGTAGTATACTATGGTAAAGAAGAGGAGTGTGGTCTTAGATTATTATTTACTACAAGAATACATTCATTATACCTACATGACCATGACAATAAAAGTAAGTGAAGCTCAAGGGAAATAAAAACATGAGAATTTGTCAGATGTGTTTTACATGCCAAACATTATTTTTATTACCACATATCTAAGCTTTTCCCTAAGACCCAGATCCCCTCATCAAAAGCTATTTATAACATTGGGAATATTCCTTTTGTCTATTGCCACTGGTCTACACAGATTTTAGTACACTTTGCCTCCAATATTATTTTGTGTTGTAACTCAGTTTACTTAATGATATACTAAATGCTTTTTAAAATTATCTAAAATCAGACAGAAAGACAAATACCACATGATTTTACTTATATGTGGAATCTAAAAAACAAAACAAATGAGCAAATAACAAGGGAAACGGACTCATAAATATGGAGAACAAAGTAGGGATTGGCAAAGGGGAGGATGGTAGGGAGGATAAGTGAAATATGTTAAAGGGATTAAGAGGTACACACTTTTGGTTATAAAATACCTAAGTCACAAGGCATGAAAAGTACAGCATAGAGAATATAGTCAATAATAGTATAATAACTTTTGTGGTGACAGATGGTAACTATACTTATTGTGGTGAGCATATCATAATGTATATAATTGTCAAATCACTATGTTATACACCTGAAACTAATATAATATTACAGGTCAAGTGTCCCTCAAAAATTAAAAAAAAAACTTAAATAAAATACATGTAGTATATACACAAAAAAGTATGTAAAATCAGAATATTAAGCTCTACATATTTATTCAAGTTTCAGACACATTATTAGGAAAATAAGACCAAAGGACAATAAAACACTTTCATTGTAAGGAGTGATTTATGATTCACCTTACTGACATAGAGCTTAGCTGAATATGGAAATACATGGAGTGGGATTAGGTGGGAGCATGTTGGTTATGCAGGACTGCAGTATGGCACTCAGTCAGATTGGTCACATGACATTATCATCTCCTTTGTACCTGCTGGTCTTTTTTGCTGCACTCCTGCCACTCCATTAATCCAGGCAGCCTTTTCTCCTGTATCCCATATGTCTGATCCTTATCTGTTCTTCAAGGCACTGAGACCTTTCCTAACCACCTCAGGGGGTCCATGCTAGGTTCACACTCTTCTGACCTCCTATAACTTTTACTTGTCAGCATCACCCATTTGATACTGAGAATATATGGCTCTGTGTTATCTTTTTATAAATAAAAAGTAATAAACTGTAAACTTTTTTCCCCTAGTTTTCTACTGAGCACTGAATTTGGCACAATGGCACAATCTTAGAAAGTTCTCAATAAATACTTAATGCTGCTTATTGTATCACTACATGATAAACTCTGTAACAACCAACTATGCCAGTTCATTGCTTACCACCCTCTGGCCACATCTGGCCTAGACCTCTAGGCAATGGGGATGGACTTTCTCATTGCATTTCAGCTCAGTTGTTTGAATCAGATACAAATTGATTGTGAGTAGAAGTTATTCCAATTTGACAGCTGTCCAGTGTCTTGTTTGTGGAGACAGAAAATGAGAACATGTAGACTGTGTTCCTTTTTCTGATGGGCCACAGGATAAAGAGAGAGAGGGTAACAGGAAAGGCCTTACATCATCATGACAATCATGAGTATGCCCACTTTGAGCTTGGTGCTGTGTCAGCCTTGTCAAGGAAGCAAGGTGGCATGCCTCCACTCCCCTGAAAACCAATGTGATGACTAATTCTGACAAGATAGCAGAAAACCCAATGGTATTTCTGTGTCTTCTTTGTATTAATGGAAGATATTGGTCTCCACAGCTGTCACTGTACCAGCACTTTTCACTGACACTAAAATTCATCTTCCAATATGAAATCAGTATCAAAACAATCCAGAGATACGATCTTACTAGCTGAATTCACGGGTTTTTCTCAAGATGCAAATTTATTATTTTACTTTATTTTCAGGAATGGAAAACATGACCTTTCTCTCTCTCGCCTCATCTTAGCATCATGGATTGGTAAATATATTCTATCTTTCCCTAGATATTTCATTATTATTACCATATTTCCACAGCAGAAAATATGAAGGGGAAGAAAGAGCAAAAAATAAATATAAAATAGAGAAAAGAAAGAAAAATGCAGAATATCAGTCAGGCTTGACGAGGTTCCCCTAAGAATAGATTACCTAGTCTAATGTTGTGGAAAAATGACTGCTATACATCAGCAGAAGAGGTCAGGAAATTAAATTTTATGTGTCCTGCCTAGAAAAAAAAAAGAGAGTTTAGCTGAAAAATAGAATCCTTCATGGCCTGCTGGGAATTTTGAACATTTCAATTCTGTTAAAAAAAAAAAAAAAAAAAATCCAATGGTGGAAGTAACCACAAGTCAAGGAACAAGGTAGGTCTTCTAAACCATAATGAAAGAATGTCTATCAAAAGCAATTGGCTGGGGATCCCTGGGTGGCTCAGCGGTTTAGCGCCTGCCTTTGGCCTGGGGCGTGATCCTGGAGTCCCGGGATTGAGTCCCACCTCGAGCTCCTGGCATGGAGCCTGTCTTTCTCTCTCTCTCTCTCTCTCTCTCTCTCTCTCTCTCTCATAAATAAATAAATAAATAAATAAATCTTTAAAAAAAAAAAAAGCAATTGGCTGCCAGGTATAGGGAGGGTGGCAGCAGTGTTCTGGAGAGCTCTTAAATCCTATGAGGTTCAGATTCTAGGAGAAACTGTGGCATTCCCTATGGTTATTTTTGATGTCCCTCTAAGAGGCAATACCTTGGGCTGGATAGCTTATAGAATGGAAGAAATACTGTCTAACTTATAACTTTAAGGAGAAATTCTTTCAAAATACTGTTTTTGTGAAGAGATTGCACTCTTTTCCTCTTCCAGTCACCTTGCCTGCTTTTCAAGTCATGTTCTTATTCTTTTAATTGTATTCTATATTTTTTACCTTTCTTACTCCTTTCCATATTATTCTTAGGAACCCAGGCTACTCCTCTCTTCCCCCAAAGATAACTGATTTACTTAGACACCTGATATCTTACCACTACTTATCCAATCAAGGAATCTGGTCCATCTAAAATTTCTATATCACTTCAACATCTTCATTCTTTCTCCTTATCAAGACTTTCTTTTTACTCACAAAAAGATATTAATCTCTTAATGGTAATAATCACACATGCACACACATGCTTTTCTGACCCAATTTTCTTTCGGTCTGCCTCCTTCAGTCTTTCCTATTTTTGATGATCTAATGTAGTGAATGAAAAGTGAGTCTCTGGCAGCCACTTTTTCATCTCTTACAGTGTAACCTATCAGATCTTTTCAGGCTGACTTCTTCTCCCACCTAGCAGAGGATACAAATAGTTTATCTTTTCAAGAAGAGAAATAACTCCTTAACATCAACATTTGTAATATATTTCTCATCTTCCTTGACTCTCAGCATTACTTGATACTGCTGCTGTTGCCTTCAACGTCTCTCTTCCTGGGTCTCTCATGACACAGCACTTTCCTCCTAACCTTCCAATAACTTCTTTCCCTACTCTTTTCTTCTAAATATATTCCCCATGGTCAAGTGCTAGATTAAGGTTAGTTCTTTTCTCTGGTCCTCTTATCTCCTTTTCTTGTGATGAGATCCTACTCCTAATACATTCTATTTCTCGAGAGGTGCTGAAACAAAGAGTTTGGAAGCATGGATATGGCAGATGGTCTGGTTCAAGTCCCAGTTTGACATGTTTTAGCTGTGGAGCTTTAAGCAAGTCACTTAACCTGTATAACCTCACCTTCTAATTTTCGGGAAAAAAATAATGGCTATATCAAAAGGCTATTGAGAGGAATAAATAAGAAAATACATGGAAAGCACTTATCATTGAACTTGACACATAGTAAATTCAAAATAAATTGTTTCATCCTTTTCAATTCACAGCATCACCCATTCTGGTTCATGCCCTCATTACATTTCCCCTAACACATTACAATGACCTTTTTCATATAGAACCTCTTTATTCTCTTGCTCTTTATGCCCACATCCCCTATTTCTCTGTCATCCTAAACTCTACAGTTGGAATTTTCTTCCTGAAGCACTGCTCGAGTCATATACCACTCTGATTCCACTCCTTTTTACTTAAATATCTATGTTAATTCTCCATTGCTTATGGAATAAAGTTGAAATAATAAACTTAATCTTGAAAACCTCCCCCAATGTGCCATCAAGTTCCATTTCTTGTTTTCTACTTTAACCTTGATATATCCAATGTTAGAGTAGAACTGGTTTACTAAATGTTCTCTGAACATATCATGACATTTTTGGTGCTCATGATTTTGTTCTTGCTCTGTTTTCTACAGGCAATGCCCCCTCCACATCATATTTACTCCTCTAGAAATAACAGGAATATTTAATGTTCATCCCCAAAACCATCTACAGAATCATTTCAGTATATGGATAACAAATCTTACTTTAATTCAGTGTCTTCTCTAATAAATTACATATCTTTCTAAGGGTGGAGATTGATGTTTACTTCTTTTGTATATAACTTAATAATGAACACATCAC
Organism: Canis aureus; assembly: GCF_053574225.1. Taxonomy (NCBI): domain Eukaryota; kingdom Metazoa; phylum Chordata; class Mammalia; order Carnivora; family Canidae; genus Canis; species Canis aureus. The sequence continues at coordinate 29,966,307 of NC_135616.1, forward strand.
TGGGGCTTCCTCAATGCTTTTTGAATTAACAAAAACTTTTTAAAAAGATTTATTTCTTTATTTGAGAGAGTGCATGCACAAATGAGCAGGAGGAAAGGTAGATGGAGAGGGAGAGAGAATCTTAAGACTACCTGCTGAGCATAGAGCCTATCATGAGGATTGATTTCAAGATATTGAGATCATGACCTAAGCTCATGACCTGAGCTGAAATCAAGAATCAGATGGTTAACCAACTAAACCACCCAAGTGCCGCAGAATTAACAAAAACTATTATTTGACAGCTGTAAATTACCTCCTTTTTGGAGAACTGTTGTTGGTTAGCAGTTTCAAATGTTGTCCCCACATATAATACCATCCACTGAATGGTTTGTAATTGGTTTCTTACTTTCATCTTGCTATCTACAGAGTGTTTTTGACTCAGCATCCAGAGTTGTTTTGTAAAAAGGAAAGGAAAACAACGTGTTTTTTTTTTTTTCTTAAGATTCTTCATTGGCTCCCTATTTCTCTTAAAATAAAATCTAAAGTTTGTACGTGGTCCACTGAGCCTTACCCAATCTTTCCCTTCCTTATATTTCTGACCTCATCTTATGATTCTCCCTTTTGTCACTTACTCCGGTCATTATTGGCCTCTTTACTGTTCTCTTGGCAACCAAGCTCATTTCTGAATCAGATCCTATGCATTGGCTATTTCCTCTGCTGAAATCATTTCCTATAGATACCTATATAATTCACTTCCTCTTTGCCTCCTAGTTTTTATTTTTCTGTCACCTTCTCATTGAGTACTGCCCTAGTATTTTACTTAAAATGCAGACTGCTTCCCTACCTCTAGCACTCCTGATCTCCTTTAATCTATTTTATCTATTTATATAATACTTATTACCTTCTATAACTATATAATTTACTTAAATTATCATTTACATCATTTATTTTTATCATTTATCCACTAGAATGGATACTCCATGGTGACAAGTTTTTCCTTATTGTACACTGATGAATTTCCACCATTAGAAATTTACCTACCTTAAATTTGTGCCTAGCAAATATTTGCAAAATGAATGTATTGAATAGTTGTGCTGTTACATGTTTTTGTTCTTGTTTTCCTCCCCATTTTACTATATATTTCCTTCAGAGAGGAACTCCATATATTAAATATCAAGATGAACACTAGGACAGGCAATCAAATATACAGGTACAGTGTTTACAAGGTATCTAGCATCTGGATATTTGTAAAGTTCTGGATAACTGACCACTTTAAGTTTCTTCACTGTGAAGAAACTAAAGTTCCATCATGTGCATGCTTTAATCTGATATACTCACAATAATGGTTGCTTTAAAATGCTGATTCTTTTCATTGACAAGGAGGGAACTAGAGCTCCATAGACATTTCAGAGATGCCACTATGGGAGTTTTTTCTCCCCAGCTATAGTGGCCACAGTGATATCAAACAATTTTTATTTGCTATCACATTCAACTTAACTATGCTCAAGTAGATATGTCTACAAAGTAAAATCAAGGGTTGAACAAACCATCCATTTTTTTAATAAATTTTAAATTCACTGTAAGCGAAAACATTTAGATTGTTGAAAATATGACAATAGAATTGTATGAATGATTACTTTAATTGCCAACTTTATTTCTGTTATTCATAAACACAATTAATGTGCTTCCAATATATGTTGTAAATTGACTAATGGCCAAATCAATCTTACTAACATTTTTGAAATTACTTTTTTGTTCTTATTTTACTTATATAAGAAATGATTGCTACCTCGATTTATAAGCATTAACAATTTACCAAATTATTAATCACTACCGTATTGAATGAATCTTGGATTTATCCATTTATCTACCCATTCATTTAACAAATATTTATGCCACAAAATGTTCGTGACACCCAGGATATATCAGTGAAAAATCTGACAAGAATCTCTGTATCATAAAGCCTGGGATCAACATTAATTCAAATAGAAATCATGATAAAGTGATATATCATGATAAAAAGACTTTTTACTTCTCCATGACTATATTATATTCAGATTTTCTAAATCCCATTTTAAACAAACAAATTAATGAGAAAATATAAGTAAAGCTCTACTGCTGTACGTAAAACCAAGAGAAAGATCCTTATTAAGATAGTGGAATCTAAATTTTAAAAATCCAAAGCAGAATCCAATGAAAAATATATTTTATGACCAGAGACATATGCCATTCAATAACATTAAGCCATTAAAAAGAAATAAATATCATAAAGCTATATGCACATAAAAATTAGCCTGTATTTATATATAATTAAAAATTGGTAGAAATTAAAGATTTTGAGGGATGAACAGTCACAAAGAATCGTATCTTTTTCACAAAAATTGATAAGAGTAAAACCAATATTAAGGCAGACTTCTGCTTCTGACCAAGACTGAGTAAAATAGACTGATTTATCTTTCCACCTGAAATAACTAAAAATTGGGGGGAAAACTGTGAAAATTTGGTTTTATAATACTGGACATCAGGCAAAATAGTACAATGATTAGTGAGAAACAATATAATTGTACCAGCTTATTGTCTTGAGTTTCTAGATCACTGCACAAGGAGATGTCACCTAGGTAGACTTCCAGGAGACTCCCTGAGTTGAAGACAAGCATCTAAGAGACCAAACCAGTTACAGTGTATAGGACAGAATACCAGAGAGGAGATTTCTGCATGCACAGAGCCTTAACTCCAGAGAGCTCTGCAGAGGGTCCCATTTGAATATTCAACTAAGTAATGATCAATGTATGTGTATTAGAAAACTTCCCAAGTTTGAGGATACATTCAACAGAAAGGATTAGAGCTTAGATTTCCCAGTGCTTACATATAGCCAAGAATAGTGCCTCCTCCCCACAACCAGGCTGGCAATTCTCATGATTCACAAGGCAACAGGCGAAGTTCACAGAAAGGGTCTAAGGGAAATAATTAGTCTTAGACTAAACACTGATCTGGTTCCACCTAACAAATATTAAAAACAAGACCAGGGTGCCTGAATGGCTCTGTCAGGGTCCTGGGATCGAGCTCTGTATCAGGCTCCCTGTGCAGCAGGGAGTCTGCTCTTCCATCTGTCCCCCATTTCTGCTCTCTCTTCTCTCTCTCTCAAATAAATAAAATATCTCAAAAAAATAAAATATATTTTTTTAAAAAGACCAAAAAGGATTTCAGATTTCAAATAACTTAAATGCCTCCTAGACGAAAGCTTAGGAAGAGCAGTAGGAATACAAAAATATCTATTACCTATAATAAATAGTAAAATTTATGCTGACATCCATTCAAAACTTACCAAGTATGCAAAGAAGCAGGAAAATATATGAAGAAAAAATTAACTTATCAAAACCAATCCTGCACTGACATAGATATTAGAATTAATGAACAATGACACCAAAACAGTTATTATAATTGTATTCCATATTCAGAAAGTTAAATACAGAAAAGTAAGGCATTAAAAAAGAAAAAGACCCAAACTAAACCTCTAGATATTTTAACTCCAATGATTAAGATGAAACATACACTGGGTGTGACTAACAGCAGAGTAGACATTGAAGAAGAAAACATTAGTGAATTTGAATTTGAAGACAGAATTAAATGGCATGAGGAGAGAATTAAAAAGTTGAGCAGGGTATCATGGAGGGGAGCAACTTCAGGAGGCCTAAGATGTATATGCACTTGGAGTCTATAAGAAGAGAGGGGAGCAGAAAAATAATTAAAGAAATAATGGCTCTAAATTTTACAGAACTAATGAAAACTATAAACCCACATACCCCACATACTTCAAGTACAAGAAAGCACCAAATAATTTCATAATCAAATTTGCTGAAAACTATGAAACAACAAATCAAGGAAATCATCACACCAAAGAAGCACCATGACATATTATAATTAAATTGCTCCAAACCTTTGATAAAGAAAAATTTTAAAGCAACAAAAGGCAAAAAACAAACATTTCAAACAGAGAAATAAAGATAAGGAAGATATTTACTTCTCTAGAAATCAATGCAAGTGAGAAAATAGCAAAGTGACACCTTCAGAGTACTGAGCAGTAGGGGGAGAGGAAAAACTGTGAGCTTAGACTTCTATACCCCAAAAAATATCTTTCAAAAACAATAATAAAGATTTTTTCCAGCAAAACAAAAACAAAACAAAACAATTAAATAAAAACAAACAAGTAATACAATGAAATCATAAAAAAATACTAATTTAATTGAAAAGAAGTCAGGAAAGGATGAAAAGTAATAAAGAAAGTAATGATCATACTTCTAAGTAACCCATGAGTCAAAGAAAATAAAAAGGAAAACTAAAAAGTCTATCTAAACTAAAGTGTTCACTATATATCAGCATTTTTGGAATATTGCTAAATCACTACATAGGGGAAATTTGTACACTATATACATAGAAAAGAAGAATGGCAAAAATAAAATAGATGACTCTAGCTTCACCCTATGAAACTAGAGAAAAAGGAGCAAATGAAATCCAAAGTAAACAGAAGAAATACATAGATGACTTTCAGAATAATTCTATTTACCAAAGTAAGCCACACTAAAAAGAATACATGGAGTATGATTCTATTTATATAAAATTCTCAAAAAAAAGTCAATGAATTGCTAGTGACAGAAAGCAGATTAGTGGTTACCTATAAGAAAAAGTCAGAAATGGATTACAAAGTAGTATAAGGAAATACTGAGGTGCAGTAAATATATTTATTATCTTGATTGGTTATAGTTTCATGATGTATACTTATGAAAACATCAAATTGAACATTTGATATGAATTTTATCTAAATCAATTATACCTCAATACAGCTCTACAAAAAAGATAGTAAGAATACAGATAACTTGATCAAAACAGATGAAAAATCTGACCTGATTTTTATGTAGGATGAAGCATTCATCGAAGCAAAAAATCACATTTATTTAAAACATACATTAAAAATGCATACAAATTTAACACAAAAGACAGACAGGAAATCTCAAAGATTACCAAAGTTTAATATTGGATCAAACTCTCTGACCACAAAATAACATTGGAAGTGCTTGACAAAAACACAAAGAGAATTGAAATTACCTTTCATCTATCTGTTAAAAACTTACATATTGCACACCTACTACACACTTATAAATTTCCAAAACATTATTAACATAATAAATATTTTGGCATTCTATAACCATTCTTTGATTATTTCTTGCCTTTCATCTTATTTTCCAGCCTTATTTTATTTTATTTTATTTATTTATTTTTTAATAAATTTATTTTTTATTGGAGTTCAATTTGCCAACTTACAGAATAATACCCAGTGCTCATCCCATCAAGTGCCCCCCTCAGTGCCCGTCTCCCATTCACCTCCAACCCCTGCCCTCCTCCCCTTCCACCACCCCTAGTTCGTTTCCCAGAGTTAGGAGTCTTTATGTTCTGTCTCCCTTTCTGATATTTCCTACACACTTCTTCTCCCTTCCCTTATATTCCCTTTCACTATTATTTATATTCCCCAAATGAATGAGAACATGTAATGTTTGTCCTTCTCCGATTGACTTACTTCACTCAGCATAATACCCTCTAGTTCCATCCACGTTGAAGCAAATGGTGGGTATTTGTTGTTTCTAATGGCTGAGGAATATTCCATTGCACACATAGACCACATCTTCTTTATCCATTCATCTTTCGATGGACACCGAGGCTCCTTCCACAGTTTGGCTATTGTGGACATTGCTGCTATAAACATCGGGGTGCAGGTGTCCCGGCATTTCATTGCATCTGTATCTTTGGGGTAAATTCCCAACAGTGCAATTCCGGTGTCGTAGGGCAGCACATTTTAAATGCCCTTAATATCACTTACCAAGTCTTCTCCTTCTCGGATAGGAACAGAATTGAGATACCAGTGGAGTTTTGAAAGCCCATTTACTGAATCATGTTGAATTAAAATTATTTCTAAGATTATAAAGATATAAATAAAAATGTAGATTTAAAAAGTATTTGTTTTCTATTACTTTTTCTTTTATTTCTTATCACAAAAACAATGCTTTCTTAGTTTTTTAGTAAATGTTTTGTTGTTATCATAAAGACTGTCAGAAGGTAATTTTAGAGCCAAGCCTATTCTAGAAATTCAGATTATATAAGGAAAATTCACAGTGGTATTCTATATGACATAAATTTCCCTACATAAATATTACTATTCATGTTGAGTTCCCATGGACTTTATTAAATTCAGTTCCAGCATTTATGGAAAAAAAACAACCTTGAAAATTGTTATGTTGAAATATTGAAAAAAGCTCATAAATTGGCATTTATAGCATTGAAAAAAGTTTACAAAGGTTTAAATTTTACTTTTTTAATATACCAGTCATCAAAGATTTCTTGAGCACCACCTATGTTGTTCTCAAAACTATACTAGCATTACAGCAAATACAAAGTATAGAGCATTGTCTTTGCCTTTAGCAACTTCCTAATTGTAGAAGTAAAGATAAAAGACATGAAATAGGAAAAAATAAATGTCTACATCTAATAAACCTTCTTAGAAGAGAAGCATCAATTCAAGCCTGAAGCCCACCGTTAAATGTTGAGATTTGAGCTGGTTCCTAAATAAGATTAGATAAGTAAAGAAGAAAAGAAGACATTCCAGAAGGAGAAAAAGTATCATGAGCCAAAGAACAGGAATATTTGGGGCCATGAATAAACCTGCAAACATAGAACTATTCTAATGTCCTAGGGATAGGGATAAATAAGGTCTTCTCTCTAGATGCAACCATTTTATGAAGCAGTTTGAACCATAAGGCATAGGAGTAGGGCTTAAAGGGCGTTGGTAATAGAGAGTTAACAAGGGTGCTTGTGAAGAGAAAGAGGGTTTTGTTTTTGTTTTTGATTTTGATTTTTTTTTGGTATGGTGAAGATATAGTGACTGTACACCTAATATCTATTTTCTCCTTTCTATAAGATATCTTCAAATCTATTAGGGTTAGGAAGTATGCACAGCTAAAAATACTACATTTCCCAGTCACCTTACAGATAGAAGTGGCAATTCAACTTGTTTCCAGCTAAAGAAATGGAAGCAGGTAATGTTGAAGGAGCTTCTGTAATAAAGAAGACCAAAGCCTCAGACCTTGGAATATGTATTTACAAATAATAGGTGTCATTATGGGAGTATGAGAAGAACACAACTAGAGTACTTGATGTGACCAACATTTAATAGTTGGATAAAGACAGGGGTGTTTGAAAGGAATAAATAAGAAATGTATGGAGAGAGAGAGAGAGAGAGAGAGAGAGAGAGAGACTAACCATGGTGCCACCGAAGCCAGGGGTGGAGAGTGAGTCAGGAAAGTGAACAGTGTAATATTCAGATAGGTCATGGAGGGCAGGAAGGCACTAGATGTCCTAAAATTCCATCCAGAACAGGAGAGATATCCATCTGGATATGTGGGATCAAGCCATAGATTTGGAGAGATAAATTTTCTTTTTAAATTAATTCTAGATTAATATGCAAAGACAAAAATGATCTTGATAAAAAAATAAATAAATGAATACCACACACAGAATTGGATATGCCTACCCTATAAAGAAATACTGGCTGAGAGTGAAGAGGCTTAGCACCAAATTTCAGGTTTTGAAAATGGAATGGTTTTTACAGAAGGATGAGAGAGTATATTTGCTTTGCAAAATGAAGTTAGTGTTTCCATGCAATACACATTTTTTTGATACCTACTCAGTTTAGGAAACTATTCTAAGAACTCAAGCTGTAGAAAAAAACCATTACTTTACATCAAAAAACTTACAATCAAAGGTTTATATATCATAAAAATTGATATGTAATGTGAGTAATTACTATATTACAGGCAAGTTCAAAGTACTCTTGGCTTATATGCATACATAAATATGTATTTTTGGTATGAATATAAGATGTATTTCCAAAATGCACATCCTTAGATACATAAAAAGGTTTTTTTTTTCAAAATGCTTGGTTCAACATAGATACATAAATAGCATATATTTTTATATGTCCATAGGAACATATAAATCGAAGAGGTTAAAATGTATAAATTGCATTTAAGTAACGAGACAATAATTGATCTTAGCAGGATTGGATTTAGAAAAAGTTTTATAATAGCTGGGATATTTGAATATGTATAGAATTTTGTCATAGGGCAGCCCAGGTGGCGCAGCAGTTTAGCGCCGCCTGCAGCCCAGGGTGTGATCCTGGAGACCCTGGATGGAGTCCCATTGTCGGGCTTCCTGCATGGAGCCTGCTTCTCTCTCTGCCTGTGTCTCTGCCTCTCTCTCGCTCTCTCTGAATAAATAAATAAATAAATCTTTAAAAAATAAAAGAATTTTGTCATATATAGAAAGATTCGAGGTAACAAAAAACAAAAAAGTCCATGTGAAATATTGGCACTTTTGTTTCACCTCAAGGGTGAGAGCTCATAGGTCAAATAGATTTATTTTCCCCATTTAGCTTAATCCTGGTAATAAGTATGCATATATTATCAGAATTTTATATGTGCATGTGTGTATATAAATATATTAAATTATATATTTAATAAATTAAAATATATTATTCTATATTAAATATATGTAACTTAAATATGTCTATTTAAGTATATATATGAATATATTTATACCCAGAATTTATATTTATTTATATAATTTATTTATATAAATAAATTTATATAATTTATTATAACCAGGGAGATAGATAAATAGATGATAGGAATTGGAAGTTCACTCTAATTGATGCTTTCATTGATACAGCCTTAGTTGCTGAGTGCCACAGTGCAACAGTGTTGAGATGGTAATAAATAAGAAATTGTTCTGTGTCAGTATGAATATCATTCAGAAAAGGAAATGTTAACTCTATGTATGAAGATAAAGCAGCTTCCTACACATTGGCATAAACTTCTTGGTCCCACTGTTTCCCTAAACCAGGAAAAATCACTAGTATTTTCACTCACAGTCGATACAAAACTAATGTCAGAAGTGTAAATCTGCTGTTTTTTTTCTGCTCTTCTAGAATAAAACTTCAAAGAACTGAACTTTATTTTTCATGATAAAGAGACAAGTTTCAACTTTACAATGAAATAGCAGTGCTAAAAACAAATTGAGGGGATAAGGAGAGAGGGAAGTAGAGAAGAAGGGGAAGAGAGGAGAATGCAGAAAGAGTGTGAAGCCAGAAAATGGTTATCTTTAATAGGGAACACACTCTTTGGATCTGGTTTGTAGATCAGAATCAACACAGAAGCAAAAGCGTGGAAAGGAGAGATGTACGGAAAGGACCGGAAAGGACATGTGATATGCCTTGGTTATCCCTTTTGGTTAGGAGATGAAAAGGGCAATTTAGGGTGAATAAGCCTCAAGTGTTTTGGACTGATTTTTGAGTTGGAATGAGTAGCAGACAAGAAAAATAACCAAATCCTGCTTATAGCTCCTGAGAGAATGTAAGGACATGTGACGTGACAGGCAAAGAGAGGTTCCAGTCAACTTACTTTTCTCATCTGACAATAATACATCTTTAGATCTTTAGAGACGTCCTATGGATGCTGGTTCTTGTTGCCTACATACTTATAAGAACTACATTCTGTGCCAAGAAAAAGGCTCTAGCTGTCTCTTCTCCCGTATGAGTTAGCCCTCCTGCTCTCTTCATTTTTAGGCTAGGTTTATGTTTGTCAAAAATTTTAGAGAAAACTAAAAACAAAACTTTTTTTAAAGCCAGTCATCAAAAAAATTTGAGTCAAATGCTTGCTAAGCAGTTGCTTTGAAAAGACTTGTTTCAACAGTTAGAAATGTTAAGTGTTTATGACATCTGGGCAAGCATGAAAGGACGTCGGGGGGAAAGGGCTCATGGATAGAAGCTGGTGCCTTTTTAATAGAAATAAAAACTGGTTTTAGAGGAAAAACTAGCTCTGAAGTTTTCACATTGCTAAAAGATCTTCGCTAGGGCAGCATTTATGTCTCCATAGTACGTGAATTTGTTTTATGTAATTTCACAGTCCATCAGAAATGAGAGTCAAGTTCAGGAGATGTTTATGTAATGCTGAAGTGGAGGATGCAACAATGTACACAATGCAAATATTTATCCATTCTGCACAGATGGCTAAAACTGAGATCTTCTAAGACCAAGGGTCTCAAAATTGAGTCCAAGATCCCCTGGAGGTACTCAAGAACCTTTCCGGCAGGAATGCAGAGTCAAAACTATTTTCATAACAATCTTAAGATGCTATTTACCATTTTCACGTGTTGACGTATGTACCAATAGTGCAAAAGCAATAGTGAGTAATACTGACGATGCTTTAGTATAATTGAAGCAAAAATTACTATTTTGAAGAACTTGTATGTGCCACCTTGAGCTGAACAGCTTGCCAGTACTTAATGATTTTCCAAAAAGATGAGTGATAACATAAATGGGTGAATTTACCAACATTTGGAAGATCTGCAAAGTTCAGTAAGCCCATATTTTTCAAATGACTAATGCACAATTTTATAAAATTAGGCACAAGCCAAAGAGCCATTCAAAAGATAAGATATATAAAAGAATCCAATGGAAGTATGCAAAGCTCATTGGTATGCTTTCATATTCCATACTGCAGCTCACCTTTAAGAAAGGACAACTCGTTGAGTTTTGGTATAGTATAAAAAAATACACAAATGTTTGTAATTTTTTTTTTAGATTTTTATTTATTTATGATAGGCACACAGTGAGAGAGAGAGAGAGAGAGAGAGAGAGAGAGAGAGGCAGAGACATAGGCAGAGGGAGAAGCAGGCTCCATGCACCAAGAGCCTGACGTGGGATTCGATCCCGGGTCTCCAGGATCGCGCCCTGGGCCAAAGGCGGGTGCTAAACCGCTGCACCACCCAGGGATCCCAGATGTTTGAAAAGGTAATAAAACACTCCCTCCTTTTCTAACTCATATTTACTTACCCTCATTCATATTTGAGTGTTCATATGCCTCAGCATAGAGACTTCCCTTACAGCCTGATTGCAGAAACAGATATGAAAATCCTTGCAAAAATGTAAACAGTGCTACTTTGTGTGTGTGTGTGCACATGTGTGTGTGAAGGAAGAGACAAGACTTTGAAAAGACAGAACCGGGATCCCTGGGTGGCGCAGCGGTTTGGCACCTGCCTTTGGCCCAGGGCGCGATCCTGGAGACCCGGGATCGAATCCCACATCGGGCTCCCGGTGCATGGAGCCTGCTTCTCCCTCTGCCGGTGTCTCTGCCTCTCTCTCTCTCTCTCTCTCTCTCTCTCTCTGTGTGTGACTATCATAAATAAATAAAATTAAAAAAAAAAAAAGACAGAACCCAAGCACAACAATTCCTTCTACCCACATCAATATTTCTTTCTGAGATCATTGTGTCTCACATGGTAGAATAATAACATATGATAACAAAAATGGCAATGCTGACTTATCATTATACTACATTTTTAAAGTGGTTTAAGAACTACTACTCTAGGTCACTTAAGGCATTTTGATAGAAAGGCATAGGCTTCAGAAGCAGACAAACCTGGGAGAAATTCAGACTCTATCACTTATTTGAGTGTGTCCTTGGCAGCTTCATTTTCATGAGTTTCCTTAGCAGTAGAGTGGGCTTAAAAATATTTCCATTATATAGTTTTTGTAAGAATTAGACATGATATAAATGATATACCTAATACAGAAACTGGCACATAGTGTATCTTTAATTGGTAATGACTATTTTTAATACATATTTTTATAGATCTTTGGCTAACCATGGATACAGATGTCGGCATCAAATAGTTTTCACAAGGACTATAAAATACTTTTTACTTTTATTTCCTTCAATCATATTCATATAAATATGACTGGGATTGCAGAAATATCTTTGACAATGAGATATTGAGAGAACATAGGAAAAGTATGTATGAGAAGAAGTGCACTAGAGCCAAGTATATGAATTATATACAGGAATTTAGTAGTAAAAATTACAAATAACTTCCTATGATTAGTACTAATCTAGCAGCTATATATTTTAAGGTTACTCTGGTGCAGAAAAATATGTGTCTGAAGTATAAAATCAATTGCAATACAATATACACCAACTTATGTTAACTGGTACTTTGAATCTATGGAGTCTGAAGAGAAGTTTCTATCCCACAACCATGTATTTAAAAACACACAAGACTAAGAAAACAAACATGACTGAAAAAAAAAAAAGTGACAAGAAATAGGCTATCATTTTCTTTTGCAAATCATCTCCTAACTATGTGTTCCTTTTTGTAGTTTCTGGGACAATATCCTCGGCTTTCCTGCCTCAGAGCCAGCACACTCCACATTGTCACCTCACAGATGCTCTCATCCTCCTTGGAATTTACTTCACCTGGTACTTCCTCCTCTCCTTTGATCTCAAAGCACAATCCTGGTCAGGATGCCACTCTGCTCAACACTCTATGGACTCCCACCCAACACTGAAGTTCCATGCAGTCTTGACCCCTTATTTCAAGGGTCCATCCCCTATTGCACCCCTTTCAACCCACCTTCTAGTTAAGTGGAAGTACTTGATGGTCCTTCAAATATTGTACCCTTTCTTTCTTCTGCAACTTTCCATATTCTATTGCTTCTATTTGCTTGTTCTTCCCACTCCTCAATCCCACAAGATGAAGCTCAAATAGCATATCTTCTTAAATTATCTTCTGTGATATCCATCTTTCTCTGTAAATTGAGTATAACCCCGGTGTTCTCTAGTCTCCCATTATACTACATATGAACAATTTTTATGGTACACATGTCTTCCTATCACTTGATTATTATTTGAAAAATTTATTCATCCCCTAATCTAGTGTGTCCCAGGTTAAACTGCCACCATCACTTACCTTGACTAATGCCAACAACCTTCTAATTGGTCTCCATGCGTCCATTCTTGGCCTCATTTAATCCATTTCCTACTCAGCAGACAGAGTGATCCTCTTAAATTATAATCAAACCACTAAACTGCTCAAAACACTTAAATGGTTTCCCATTTCACTTAGAATAAAATCCAGATTTCTTATCATGGCCTGACCTCTGCCTATTTTTTCAACCTCACCATAAGCTCTTCTTCCTTGTTTCCTCTAGGCCACACCATGCTGAACTTCTTTCAGTACTTTGTACACTCAAAGATCTTTCTCTGGAAAAGAGGGAAGAACTAAAGCTACCTTTTCTGCTGAAACACTTATGCCCTCACTCTTCATAGAGATACTCTTATTCATTCTTAATGCCCAACTTAAATGTAAGGTCTTCAGAAAGGCTTTCCTTGACCTTACAGCCCCTTACTTGTTGTTTATACTGTACTGATTGAATTTATACTTTAAAAGTTTATTTTGTTTTATTTGCATTTGTCTGCCTTATCCCACTGGAATATGGGTTCTATCAGGTTGGAAAATGTATATGTTGTTCTATCACCTAGCACAGTGCCTAACACGGGCCTCAATAAATATTTGTTGAGCAAATAAATAAATAGTTAAATGGTATCAGTTGGCAGAATTTTACCTTTAGTCAGTAAGCTTAAGGTCTCTTAAGGGGAATAAATAAGACCTGACAAATAACATTTGTAAGTTTTTAACACCGTAAATTCATGAGATTGAAAATTGTCCCTTGAAAAGAAATGTTAGAACTGTTTAGAATAAATTATGATGATTCTCCAACAATTTAGGTTACTCTTTAAAAATGTAATATAAAAGGGATCCCTGGGTGGCGCAGCAGTTTGGTGCCTGCCTTTGGCCCAGGGTGTGATCCTGGAGACATGGGATCGAGTCCCACGTCGGGCTCCCGGTACATGGAGCCTGCTTCTCCCTCTGCCTGCGTCTCTGCCTCTCTCTGTCTCTGTGTGACTATCATAAATAAATAAAAATTTAAAAATAAAAATAAAAATGTAATATAATGTAAACTTTAAAAATAAATATACTGAAGATGTTTTAAATACATATAGAGAAAGACACTTTCCAGAAACTAAGGTGATATTTCATTTTTAATAATGTTCTTCAGGAGCATATGGAGAATTTATCTGGATTTCAATGTCTGTCCCTCAGTGTATACATCTACTTCCATCTTTTTAGATGCACAACATATTCATTTTATTTCTTAAAATACGATCTACTTCTTCTTCTTTAAATGTTAATAGTATTATTTTCATCACTAGAATGAGGACCTGCTTAAGTTCAATTTTCCTTGACATTTGAAATTCTTCCTTCCTTTGTGTCTTTCCTCACTTTTTCCTTTCTTCACTTCCATCTCTTCTTCTTGTTTCCATTCCGGAAATTCTTCGTCCCTCTCATATTTTCTAAGTGTCAGATCTGTTTAAATAGTAAATAGGCACTTTGGTAGGTGGTAGATTAAGGCAGTAATTAAGAAGTTGCCAAGCATTGGGGTGCCTGGGTGGCTCAGTTGGTTAAATGTCTGCCTTTGGCTCAGGTCATGATCCCAGGGTTCTGGGATTGAGCCCTGCATCTGGCTTCCTGTTCCACGGGGAACCTGCTTCTCCTTCTCCTCCGCCTATTGTCCCCTCCCCCCACCCACTTGTGGTCTCTCTCTCTCTCTCTGTCTCTCTCTCTCTCTCTCTGCCAAATAAATAAATAAATAAATTAAATCTTTTAAAAAGTAGTTACTGAGCATTATTATAATACTTATTATCACAGTCCTCCATTATATATCTCAATATGCCTCACACACTTTATTTTTTTTTTTTCTTATCTGCCCTGTGATTCACACTTTACTGGATCCTTTTTATCATGGTCTTCCCACATTTTTAGAGTTATTTTTGCCACCTAGGTCCTCTCAGATTAGGTATTTTGGATATTTCTGTGGGTTAATCTGACCCAGAGACCTTCAGTATATCAATTTTCCAGGTGGCTTTTAGGCAGCCCCTCAGGGTCTTAGCTTCACTTGTCTCAAGGGTATTGGGCCTATTGTTTCTCCCCATCATGGTTGCAGCAACAAGTATTTAAGCCTGGACTGACTTCACCAAAACCCTCAATCCATGGTCATGATTATGACCATGATGAGACTGCCTCCAAAGGGCTTCACTGGGGACTGAGATGCTGGAGTCCCATTTGGCCTCTACACAGGCTTAACTTGGAAAGCTGTTATGCATGCTCTGCCTCTTGTGGATGAGATTTTGGCCAATAGAAAATACTACGTGAGAGTCAGTTCTCCCTCCAACCTAGAGAACTACCAACTTTCAAACTATGCAACAGTTTGTTGGGCAGTGGAAGACTATCTACAAAATGGAACACTCAGTTTTATTTGAGAAAAATCAGAGATTAGCTCCATCAGGCACTGCATGTTTGTTATTCCTCCTTCTTTTCATCATTTCCCTTTTTCCTCTTCTTGTTTCTTTGGTATTTTCCCCACTAACTAAGAAATAACCCATTAGTTCATTAGTTTTTGCTTCAACCTCTACTTCCTGGGGAACTCAGTTATGACAGATATTCCTTTTTTTTGGTATATCTATAACCTCATATTTATACAATAAGCACCATATCCAACAACTCTCCTTGTAATCTACTAAAATGTGGTAAGAGACACAAGGCTTATATGTCAAACTGTATTGACTGTAACAAGTCTAACAACTTTGTTAGATGGAGATCTCCATCAACAATGGAATCAGGGAAATGGCTTTTGTTCATATATTTGATCCTTGGAGTAGACCTTAATGAGAATGTTCAGTGGTAAGCTGGAAATTACTCACAGAATTCTTGATACAGAGGGTATATTCAATGGATATTTCAATGTCTGTTTGATAACTTACTTTTATAAAAGTCCTTTAGACTACCCCTACCTATACCAAATATTCCCTTTTTTGAATAAGATAACTGGTCAGTCCCAAGTTCAATTGTAGGAAGATTTTATACATTATAAATAAATACGTGAAAGAATAAAAACTTATGGATTATAAATAAATGATCAAAGAGCTTATACATTATAAGGAATGCTCTCTACTCCAGAAAACACAAAATACTTCAAGATTTCCACAGTTGCAAGAACTTACCTTATTACAGAATTATAATGTGTACTCTCTTGATTTATTCTCCAGTTGTATTTCATGTAGACATTATAAACAGGTCTTTTACTGGATTATTCCAAAAATAAAACAAATAAGCCAAGCAGATCACCATATCCAGAAACATAAGTACAACCCTCAGGGAGAAATCAAATTTTGTCTGATCCATCACACATCTGGGAAAGGAAAATGAGGTTGAATTTATAATTTGTACCACAAGACTAGTTTAACAATAAAAAGGGATAGTAATATGGTATAATACTACAAAGACTGGAACATAAGGTAAATGTAGCCTAGAATATTTGCACCTCTTCCCTGGTGAATGGGAGTCCCTACCACCACCAGACAACTTTATATACCTAGTTACTACCTGAAAATTTTCTTTCAGACTACTTCCCATTCTTTTTCCATTAATTCAAAACTTCAAAAGCACTACATTACATTTCATTTACAAATTGGGTAAGATACTAAATTAGGGAGATGGCATCTGAGACACTCAAAGTTGTTAGACTTGTTACAGTCAGTGTAAGCCATGCCTCTCTCACATGTACTGTGATACTCTACTCACAAAATATGGAAAAGCTTCTGCCCACACATACCTCTTCATGAAAATTTGTACAGTGAGATTCAGCCATACTAAAGACAAAGACAGCTAATAGCACTTGTCAAAATTAAAATATTGGTGGCAAAGTGCACAGACACAAGCACAGCACTTATTTCCTGGGCATTTCTAACTCACATCCATCCCCTTGAGCCACAGGCTCCCTTTGTCATAATAGATGTAATTATTTCTTATAAATTTATGTAAATGAGAAAGCTGATAAATTAAGCTTTAAAAAATTCACTGCACTTTTATAATTTTATTTAGTGAAATAAGTTTCCAAAATCTATTGGTTCCTTTGAAAGTTCTTAAAATACAAAATTTGTTATAGTTCTTTCCTGACAAAATAGCGATCCTGAAATATTTTAATGTAAAAGAATAAATAAATAAACTGACATTGGAAGCAAAATGGAGACCAGTATTATCACTCTAATTCTAAACCATTTAAATAATCAACAACATAAAGAATAAAAAGTATTTTTCATTTGTGAGTTGTAGTGTTGTGTTTGTGAATGCACATGTATACATACAAATATAATCTTAGAACTGTGACCTCAAGAGCTAGGACAGGGAATCAAATTGACTCTATGAATTACATGTGCAAGATTAAAAGTGGGCATAAGAATGAACTTCTTTTTGGTTAGAGGCTATTAGGAAGCAACAATAAATGCAATTTGAATTTAATGCATTAATGTAACTATTAGAGCCCAAAGAGCCAAAGCAATTCTGAAAAAGAAGAAAAAAGCTGGAGGTATCATGCTTCTTGATTTCAAACTATATTACAAATCGGTAGCCATCAGAACAGTATAGTATTGGAGTAAAAACAGACACATAAATCAATGGAAAAGGATAAAGTGTCCAGAAATACACCTATGCATATATGTTCAATTAATTTTTGACAAAGAAGTCAATCATATGCAAATGGAAAAGGATGGTCTCTAGTAAATGTTGCTGGGAAAAACGAATATCCACAGGCAAATGGACTGTACCCCTATCTTATGCACAAAGATAAACTCAAAATGAATTAAAAACTTGAATTTTAAGACTTGAAACCATAAAATTCCCAGAAGAAACTCCTTGACATTGGTCTTGGCAATGTTTTTTTTGTATTTGACACCAAAAGATGAGGCCAAGAAAACAAAAGAAACAAGTGGAGCTACATTAAATTCAAAAGCTTCACAGAAAACAAAACCTTCAAGAAAACACAGTTTATGGAATGGGAGAAAACATTTGCAGACCACATGTCTGATGAGTGGTTAATGTCCAAAATATACAAGAGATTCCTAAAATTTAGTAGCCAAAAAACATAACCCAATAAAAAAATGGCGAAGGACCTAAACAGACATTTTCCGAAGAAGACCAGTGAGCAACAGGTATAGTAAATGCTGCTGCACAACATCACTAACAATCAGGGAAATGCAAATTTAAATCACAATGGGATGTCACCTTACACTTACTAGGATGCCTATAAACAAAAGGACAAAAGATAACAAATAGTGGCAAAGATGTGGAAAAAAGGAAACTTCTGTACACGGTTGGAATATAAACTAGTACATAATGGTTTACAGTCAGTAAGGAAAACAGAATGGAGATTTCTCAGGAAATTAAAAATAGATCTATATATGATCCAGCATTCCCTTTTGGGTATATATGTATGTGTGTGTATATATATATATATATATATATATATATATATATATATATATATGTCTGTGTGTGTATATATATATGTGTGTGTGTGTCTGTGTGTGTATATGTATATATATACACACATACCCAAATATATATTTATATATATACACACAAAGAAGTGAAATTACTGTCTCCACCCCCATGTCCATGGTGACATTATTCAAAATAGCCAAGGAATGGAAACAACCTATATGTTCATTGACAGATAAATGGATTAAAAATGTGGTCTATATAAACAATTAGATATTACCCAGACTTACAAAAGGAAATCTTGCCATTTGCAACATCACGGGTGAATCTAGGTATGCTGAGTGAAATAAGCCAGACAGAGAAAGACAAGTCATACATGGTAACACTTAAATGTGGAATCCAGAAATTAAAAAAAAAAAAATCTAACTCATAGAAACAGAATAGAATGGTAGTTGCCCAGGGCTGAGGGGGCGAGAGAAATAGAGGCTGGTTGAAGGGTACAAACTTTCAGTTAAACATGAATAATTTCTGAGGTTCTGATATATACCAGGGTAACTATAGTTGATAATACTCTGTTGTATACTTTTAAATCTTAAGTAGTTTTTTAATTAAAGTTTAATAGAGTACAATATTAGTTTCAAGTATACAATATAATGATTCAACAATTCTATACATTACTCATCTAGGTAAGTGTACTCTTAACTCCTATTATTCATTTCACCCATCCCCTGAGGCCCACCTTTCTCTGACA
This sequence comes from Canis aureus, assembly GCF_053574225.1. Classification (NCBI taxonomy): domain Eukaryota; kingdom Metazoa; phylum Chordata; class Mammalia; order Carnivora; family Canidae; genus Canis; species Canis aureus. The sequence goes on from NC_135616.1 coordinate 29,985,316, forward strand.
ACCACTATTTTGTTCTTTGTATTTAAGTGTGATTTTTTTGTCTCTTTTTTTACTTTGTTCATTTGCTTTGATTCCTGAATTCTACATGAGTGAAATCATATGATATTTCTCTTTCTCTAAGTGAATTATTTCACTTAGCATTACAACCTCTAACTCAATTCATGTTGTTGCAAATGGCAAGATATTGTTCTTTTTATGGCTGAGTAATATTCCCTCGTGTGTGTGCATGACACACACATCTTCCTTATCCATTCATCTATTGATGGACACTTGAGTTGCTTCCATATCTTGGCTATTGTAAATAATTCTATAATAAACATAGGAGCCCATAAATCTTTTCAAATTAGTGTTTTTATTTTCTTTGGATAAATACCCAATAGTATAATAGCTGGATCTTATGTTGTTCTATTTTTAATTGTTTTGAGGAGACTCCATACTATTTTCTGCAATGACTGCACCAATATGTATTCTCAGCTATCGTGCAAGAGACTTCTTTTTTCTCCACATCCTTGTCAACACCTGTTATTTCTTGTGTTTTTGATTTTAGCCATTCTAATAGGTTTTAAGGTGATATCTCACTGTGGTTTTGATTTGCATTTCCCTGATGATTAGTGATGTTGAGCATCTTTTCAAGTGTCTGTTGGCCATCTGGATTTCTTCATTGGAAAAATGTCTCTACCCATTTCTTAATTGAATTATTTGTTTCTTTGGTGTTGAGTTGTATAAGTTCTTATACATTTTGGATATTAACCCTTTATTAAAGATGTCATTAGCAAAGACCTTCTCCCATTCTTTTTCTTCTTTCTTTTTTGTTTTGTTGATGGTTTGTCCCTGTGAAGAAGCTTTTATTTTCATGTAGTCCCAAAAGTTTAATTTTGTTTTATTTCCCTTGCCTAGGAAGACATACCTAGAAAGATCTTTATATGGCTGATGTGAAAGAAGTCACTGCCATGGTTTCTTCTAGGAGTTTTATGGTTTCAGGTCTCACATCTGATCTTTAATCCATTTTGAGTTTATTTTTGTGTATGGTATAAAAAAAAGTGGCCTAGTTTCATTCTTTTACATGTAGCTGTCCAGTTTTCCCAGCACCATTTGTTGAAGAGACTGTCTTTACTAAGAAAGAGAATAAAATCTTAGTGCTTTCACCAAAAAAAGTAAAAATTTGAAGTGAAGTGACACATGTGTTAATTAATTCAACGGTGGGGATCTTTTTACAAGATTTTTCAATCTTTAGATGCATATCAAATGACCACATTGTATAATTCATATATATTGCAATTTTATTTGTCAATTATACCTCAATCAAGTAAAAAAAATGAACATAAGGAATATATAGTATATTAGACGATAAACAATGCCATTGCCTAGGAAGTATTATATAGTCTGAGTTTACCTAATTATTCACTCCCTGTTAGCTACTCTTACCACCTTTGGTTTCTGAGGCACCAGACACTACCAGGGCTTCAAAATTCTTTCCTGGGCAATCAAAAAACCACTGTGACTGGATCTAGAGTATATTGGGAGGGCTATGGGCAACCCTACAGAATCACTTCACTAATTTTGAGGTCTCATTTTTACCATGTCTCCTTTACCTATCTCCTTCACTCCTTTATTCTAGACCTTTAGAATTCATCCAAACCCCAGGGATTCTCAGTTTCTGCAACTTACATTAGTGGGAGCTCAGTGGTTGTTAATTGAGGATGATGAGGAGGAGACAGAGCTGCTTGTTATTATCTACCATCACTGCTGGGTCTTGGCGGAAAGGAAGGCCATGTGGCTGACAGAGGTTTAAGAAGACCAAGCACACATGACTCAAACTGGCAGGACCTCAGTGACCTGCCTTCCTATCCAATATCTACTCGTGGCTGGAATAATTAAAACCCAGGAGAGAGCCAGCAGGATGGATAATAGGACTTGGTAATGACTCTCTTTGTTTCAACAAATTCATATAGCAGTTCCTGAATTTTAAAAAGTACTGTGCAAATCGATTCGTTAGCTGATAAAAAGTGAATAGTAATTAGTTTATAATAAAATGGCCCATTTCCATGCTGGCTGATGTGGTGGGGGAGGGATATTAGGATTTCTGAGGCCAAACCCACACAAGTAAATCTTCTGTCGGACCACCTCCTCAGCAAAGTTATTAAGGCTTAACTTGCCAGATGGGTCAGAACTCCAGATTTCACACTAATATTCATTCTAGGAACCAAGAGCTTGTTCTTTCCAACCTTTTTTTATTTCTTGTCCCATAGAGCACTCCATTAGGTAACTAATACATCAGTGTGAATTTGTCCCATCCCTTGCCTTCATAAGCAGAAGGTCTCAGAGAATTCTGTTTTGACATAGAAACAAGTTTCTAGAATGCTGCAGGGAAATTCAGCTAATAATAATAATAATAGCAATGATAATAAGAATTGCTAGTTATGTAGCTTTTCCCATTAACCAAGCCCTGTAATAATTCCCAAATAGATTTTATCTTGTTAAATGCTTACAATGATCCTTTAAGGTACATATCATGCCCGTGTTAAAGATTTTTTGAAAAGGCTGAAAGAAATCAAGTGACTTGTTCAACGTTCTACAAATAATTAGTGCAACAGCCAGAATTTGAACCCAGAACAAACTGGCTCCCAAATTTGTGCTGCTTCTACAGTATTATACTGTATCTTTATAATAAAGTAGTGCTTGAATTCCAAGTGAACTTATCTAGTCTTAAGTAAAGCTTAAGAAAACATTCTGAATAATAACAGAACCTAGTGGGGTTATATCACTTGAACCTTCATAAAGACGTTGAAAGCATTTGTAAAGGGTGATTAGCCATGCACTCTGGAGGAAGATCCATACATATTTCATTAAACAATTATCTTAAACATAAGTACATATTGTAAATTGTGACTGTATCACAGCAGGATTGTTCTAATAACCCACTGGGATCTACGACATTGGCAGTGGCTCCTTGGAAGAAAATGCTGTGCTTGGCAAAGACAGTTGTGTCCAGAGCTGTGGCAGTGAACAGTGGAATTTATGTCACTCAGCAATACCCTTAGAGCTCCAAGCTGCAAGTTGGCACCCAGTGGTCATGTTAGAGCATAGTAGAAATTGCGGTGGTCCCTCTGGCAACCACATTGGTACAGGGAAACACTGGCCGCAGTCATGATGTGGTCCTGAAGATACCAAATAACTGAGGGATAGTAAAGAGGTAGTTTGTGAGTACATGTGAGTACTATGGTAGGCTTCTAAAAGTACCTTTCAGAATTCAAGGCTCTGACTTGGTACATATGGTGCAGAACCATTGAAAAACAGATACCATTTATGTTAGTGTATTTGTAATCACAGCCTAGTGAGACCAGAGAAAGATAGATAGCACAGGATTTACATAGTCAATTACATCAGATTCTTTTATATCCATGTATAAAAGGCAGTGCCCATCTGGAGAATATAGTACTAGCTTTTCTTCTACACTGTTCAGTATTGTTTTTTTCATTCTCCTATTATTGTGTTTTCATTTCTGGCTACCCACTTGTGCTCTAAGCATTATTTCTTTAGATATCATTTTCAATCACCATATGATCAATTATTGCTGGCTTTGGTGATTTGAATATTTCTGCTCTGATTATATATATATATATATATATATATATATATATATATATATATACTTGTAATGCACATCAAGGGACATTATTTTCAAGTTTGTAGAAAGGAAAACACTCCTGCCCCTATATGCTTCCATTTCAGTTTTTCCTAGATGAAGGACAATTTATCTGACATTATCTGAAGATTGGAAAGTCTTTATGTTCTCTTCTCCAGACCTGTTCATGTGGATTTCTCCCTTAGATGAAATTCTAAAACACAAAAATGCCGCATTTATTTACAGGGCAGTCGCCACCAGAATGGGGAATTCCTGCCCTTCCTCATGAAATCCCAAAATTCCACATTAGGTCAGAGAGTTGCTCATTTTTCCAAAACAGTACAAATACCCACACTGAAGAGTAGTTTGATTCTGAGATGATATTGATGAGAAAGTGGCTCATATTTCCTTTTACAGTTCATTTTCTGGATCTCCTATTTCAGATTGGTCAGGTGCAGGGACTGAACCACAAATCAGTTTACTTATTGTTAGAAAAGACTGTCTTACAGTACTCATAAGTTGTAGGCATAAGATAACTCTGAAGTAAAAACCTATTGGCAAGCTGACATGATTTCTTAGCATAAGGACAACGTAATATAAATGTAATATTTTGGAACTTTTAGAGCATTTTCAAATAAAACATAAAACCTTGATCAGTCACAACCATATGCGATATAATAAGACATATTATTATGTCATTGTATCATTAGTCCAGCTTCATAGAAAAAGAGACACGAGAAGCTGATTTTTAACCCAAGATGACAAAAATAATAACCCTAATTTTGCATGCACTGTTTTGGTTAACTTCACTTTAAAAAGTATACCACATTTTCTTTTTATAGACTTTCCTGGTTTGAAAGCAAGTCTGAATTCCTAAAAAATATGAAGTCTGGAAAAAAAAAAAAAAAACAACAGGGAGATCACCAGTGAAGTCTCTAAAGAAACAGGTAGAAATATTTAATATAGATAATTATGCAAACAAGGTTTTCATATCCTAAGTTTTAATAAAATTAGGTTTAACAAAATCTCCAGGGACCCAGCCCTAAGGAGTTTATCAAGATGAGCATTCAACTGAGGAAAATTGAGCTTAAGGCTAAATTGATTTAAGGGTGAAAATGCAGGACCTATCAGGGATCTATTGGAAAGAGATGGACTTATTTTTGGGAAAAAAATAGAACATCTGCATACATTTTCAGAGGGTCAAGGTTTTTTTTTTTTTTTTTTTTTCTTTTTTCTTAAGCCTGGAGATAAATTTCAACCATGCTAATAAAGTGGGCCAACTTGCAGCACAAATGAAGAGAGAGAGAAAAAAATTGTGTATCTGTATTCTTCAAACTAGGAATATTTTACACTGAGGATCCAAGAGTAAGATAGGAATATTTTTACTGTATGCAGGTCTAACGTGTGGTGATGAGATAGCTGTTTTTGTGGTTCTATGTGGATATAGTTGGAAAAATGAGGGTTATTTTATAATGGCATTTATTGCTGGGAAAGAATTAAAATCTACTTTCTGGCAGGTCCCTGAATCCTCAGCAGTTTCATGTAAAATGGGATAAATGTGAATTTTTGTATTTAGTTCTCTAATAGACAAACAAACAGTGGTTTAACCTTGAGTGAGGATGTTTGAACAGATGACCTCTATGAGGCTCTTCTAATCTCATATGCAAGATATTAGCAAACATTTATGGTGAATTACCTAAATATTATTATCACCATAAAAATAAATATAAACTAAATAGACAAGTTATTATCTTGTTGCAGTGAACTATTAAGTACAAGTCTTATATCACAGAAAATCCTTCAATATTTTGCCTATTACCCATTATCTCCGATATATATAAACAACTCCCATAGGGTGGTATTGCCATGTCCTCCATGAGCATTGCAACAATAACAAAAAAAAAAAGTCACTACATCATGATCATTACAAAAAGAAGGGAAAAAAGTCACCAAATCAAAGGTCAGAACTTCAGTCCTATTTAATCTAGTGTGATCTCTTTGGATTGGAGTAGGGAAATCTCATTTTATTTTAATTAAATGGAATTAGTAATTTTTTTTTAATTCATTTATGATAGACATAGAGAGAGAGAGGCAGAGACACAGGAGGAGGGAGAAGCAGGCTCCATGCCTGGAGCCCAATGTGGGACTCGATCCTGGGACCCCAGGATCGTGCCCTGGGCCAAAGGCACGTGCTAAACCGCTGAGCCACCCAGGGATCCCCAGTAATTTTTGAAATCAAATGTGTGTAACCTTAGGAAACAAAAATCTTCTTAAAAGAAGAAATAGGGGGTGCCTGGGTGGCTCAGGGTTTGAGCATCTGCCTTTGGCTCAGGTCATGTTCCTGAGGTCCTGGGATCGAGTCCACATCAGGCTCCACGCAGGGACCCTGTTTCTCCCTCTGCCTATGTCTCTGCCTCTCTCTCTCTCTGTGTGTGTGTGTCTCTCATGAATGAATAAATAAAATCTTTAAAAGAAGAAGAAGAAGAAATAAGACATAGGAAATAAGGCATAGGAAAAGGATTTCTGCTGAATATGTTTCAATACCAGTGTGTGTTAGAGATGTCAATGGAAGGGATGACTTTGTCAACTTTGACATCTCTTTTTTGTTGTTTATAATAATTTCTACAAGAGTTTTCATATATATTGGCTGTGATAGCAAAAAGACTTATTGAATACTTTCTGTGTTTTAATAGTTGGCCTTTGTCAAAATAAACATAATAGTAATAGAAGCTTCCTCTGGCCAGGAGATGGAGCTCCAGACTCCTTCCCTCAAAGATTTGCTGCATCTAGGACCACAGATGGGAGAAGGGTGAGAACTTACCATGGAGCTGTAAAGTGATGGGGTTGCCTCCTGCATGAAAGTAGACTGATTAGATAGATGTTTTGTGCTGGCACTGGGGCAAGCAATCATTCCAATTATTTTTTCTCCCTTAATGTGTTCTTTTGGGTTGTCTTTCTTTCTCTACCAATGTAGTGCTAAAGTCTAGAGGTCTCTAGTCTTAAACCTACCTAAGAGAATCCTGGGGCACTAGTTAAATTACATATTCTCAAAACCAATCCTACATCTTCCAAATTGGTTTCTCAGAGTGTGTTGTCCAGGAAACTGTATTTTACAAGACACTCCCCACTCCTCTGCAGTCGGTATATCTAATTTATAAAAAAATATAAGAAGCACTGATCCTTAAGAGAAACAAATTAGGCAGCTATGCTACTTTTAGGCAAGAGTTTTATGGCTTAATGTGATCTAGACCAGTTCCCAAAAGACCACCTAGATGTTTGAGGTCAAAGAACCCAGCTAGTTAGGATTTCAATCTCTGCCTCTACTTCTAGGCATTTAACTCCTTCTGAAACTTAATGACTATTGCCATAATGAATAGCTGATTGGCTATGCCCCCAAATCAGTCCAATACAGCTAATCATGAGACCAACCTCTCACCTTCTTTTCTATCTCAGGAGAGGTTTGGGGATCAGGGACAATATGTTTGGGATTAGCTGATGTTATTCCAGGTGGCTCAAATAGGTCAGGTTCATTCAGCTAATTTGATGACCTTTGAAATGCAATCTGCCCTATTAAGAGTCAAAATGTTCCATAGCACAAGGATGCCAGGTTTAATATTCCTCAAGAAGTAGGATCTAAATCATGCTAATAGGAGATATATGCTTTATGCATAGGATTATTTTATGCTTCTGGTGAGAGAAAAGAAACATTCACTCAGGTGAGGTTTTCTTGATCTAGGAAAACTAGCCTGCAAAGTGGCTGCAGCCATGGCTGGTGAAGAGACCAAAGTCATATTTGAGTGTTCATCTCCTTCTGTTCATTCAGAGATGAACTAATAGTCCAAAAGATGTTTCCAAAATCACTGCACAACTTGACAAGGGATCAAGAGCTTGTTTCAAGGGAGTAAAGCATGGAAATTTAAAAGGGCTGAGATCAAAATAAATAATGGAATAGAAAAAAAAGATAGATGTCAAGAACAAGGGAACATCCACATGGGCATTTTTCTTCTAACATTTGAAATTACCAGGCTTCCCTTCCTACTTTTCCTCATGTGGTTTAATGAAACATATAAGACGAAGGTATAATTCTTCAATCTTCAATCCCCGAACCTCTACCCGACCTGCCATTTAAAAAGCAGCAAGAACCTCCACTGCCATTCTGACCATTTCCAATACATAAGTAGTGGTGGCCAAGATAGGGCTTAAGGTTCACAGACTCTTCTTTAGGGTTTCCAGGTAGTTAGAAACCATAACTATTAGAAAACATAAGAATTATCTTCACAGCTCTCCCTTCCAATAGAGCAACAGTTTGCAAAATTTAGAGGGCCTCAAGATATCCTGAAAGGCATGTCCAAACACAGATCTTGGGACTTGTGTCCAGAGTTTCTAATTTACTCGGGGCCTGAGAATGTGCATTTCTAGCCAGTTCCCAGCTTCTGATGTTGCCTGTCTGGGAACCATACTTGGAAAATTTATGTAATAGAGTGTGACTAAGAAGACATCTTGCAGAGCAAAAAGTAGGTATCTGCCACACCTGAGTACCATATAAATGAGGAAACAGAGTATCAAAGGCAATGTTTTAAATGTTCATGAGTTCACACAACTATCATTAATAATAATCCTAACATTTTAATTTATTATATTCTATGCTTGGCATTGCTTCAAGGAAGACCTTACTGATATTGTGTCCTTTGACCATTTCCTTATCCTATCAGGTATGTGCTATTATTAGAGACATTTTACAGATGAGGAAACTGAGAGCCAGAAAGCCTATCTGCTTTCTCCAATGTCACATAGCTCCTCAAAGAGAAAACCAGAGTATAAACCCAAAGCTACATAAGTATCAGTTACATATTTTTTCATTCACATGCCATCCTCACTTTTAGTAAAATCACAGCCCTATACATTACAGAGCAACACATTTTAGAACTTGCCTAAAAACCTGTAAGTGGGATTCCCAAAACCAAGCCCTACGATCTTACGCCATGTTACCACCATGACATTGTATTTCTCTAGGAGTGTTTTTAAAAAGCGCAGTAAAATATGTGAAAGTTAATTGTGCTAAATAATTAGAACTAAGCATTCTAGAATTGAGAACTGTTCACACTTCTGCTAAGGTAGTTCCACATATAATTGAGCAGACCAGTGGTTGGAGCAGGCACTGGGCTGGCATCATGGGATCCAAGTTCTCATTCTGACTCAACCACTCACAGTTACAAGGACTTAGTAAAATGAAACATTTAGCTCTCAATTGTAGTATGGACGCATGTAACATTTGCACAAACTAGTACCATAGGATCATTTTGAAAGTAAACCTCCGTGTGATTTAGAAATAAACAATTTATATGTGTTTGCATATCACATGCATTAACATACATGTGTGTATTCATGCATAATATGAATATGTGCATGTGTGTGAATATTTGAATTTGTATGTAAATTCTTTTAAAGTGCAAAACCCCGCAAAATGTCAGATATTGCCATAATGTAATACTATATGCAATTTCTGGGGCTCCAGTCATAAATTGGATATTTAGGTCAAATTCTGAAGATTAAGACGCAGGACAAGAGTGATTCATCAAATGCAAAACCACTGCACACAAATTGGCACCTTCTTCTGTTTACTATAAATTCATTCTTATTGGTGTTAATGTAATTTTTTATTAAACTTGCACAAACTTTATATAATTTCCCTGATTCTAGTTTCCTTCATCCTTTAATCCTTTCTCCAAATCTTTGTCACTAGGTTAGTTTTCCTTGAGTACTCTTTTTAAATTGCAGTTCTCCCACTGGAATATAACAATTGTTTTCTATGCCCTCATACATAAAATAAAATTCCCTTACGTGCATGGCAGTCACAATCCTAAAGTTCCTTAATTTCCAATTATTTTTTTCTCCTAACAACACAGATGCACCATATTTACCAGCCTCTTTTATGATTAGGTATCTCCACATGATAAGTTATGGCAGTGGAATGAGAATAGAAGTGCTGGACATTTCCTCCAGGCCTGGCCTTTAGGATACTCTTTGCATTCCTCCATGCTGTTTCTCTTAACTTATCTGCAACCAAATGCAGAAAGTCAAGCGTGGACTTGATCAAGAAGATAATATAGTCTTAGCACATATCGAAGCCACGAGATATAAAGACATGGGATTTTGAATGTCGGATCAGAACAAAGACTCCTTCCCTCACTGCTGATTCTCATTGGACTGTGATTTGAGGAAAAACCCTTCATTTTGTTCATGCATAGAGATTAAAGAATTTACCTAAACTAATTAATAGAGCATATCTCCCATAGCTCTAACTGTACACATTTCTTGTACAACTCTATAGCATCAATCACCTTCCAAAGATAAGGCTAGTTTCTCATGGACTCCTGTGGCAACTGCACAATCACATAGGTCCCTGCTGAGATTGTGCCTTCCCGATGGAATTCTCTCTTCCCTCTGTGCATTTCATCATTCAGATACTAATTTAATAAACATCTATCCTGTGGAATCTTCTCAGGTTATTTAAACCTATGTGATTCTGTTATTCATTAGGTTTTTTCACCGAATGTAAGTTATTAGTAGTGAGCTAAGTTGTGAGCACACATAAACCACCAAGTAAAAAATTTATGATATGGATGTGCACTGTTTTTATGAAATCATACAAGAAACGCTCCCAAACCAATCAAAGAATGTTGTTTAGAGTGACATTCCACTTGAGCTGAGAAGCTAATTCTAAGATATAAGTAGATATTAGGCAGGAAACATATAGGAGAAGTGAAGAGAATCCCAGGCTAAAAGAACAATAAATACAAAAGCCTAGAGATGACAGTACAGTCAGTAAGAGCAGAGTGTAGTGTAAGAAGGATAGGATGCCAGGACATGAGTTGGGATGGCCATTCAGTCATTCAATAACGACTATAATTTGCCAGGGACTCTGCCAAACTCTGGGGATATAAAAATAAATAAAACTCAATCTCTGTTCTTTATGGCCTTCTTCATATTCTAATTAGAAAGAGACAAATAATCATAGCAGAATGCAGAAATGTAATAACCATTTTATCTTATTTTATTTTATTACATAAAGTACTTTGGAGACTCAAAGGAAGCAAGTGGAAGAAAAGCAGGGTCAGGAAAGCTGTCAGGGAATAAATGACCTTTAAGCTGATTTTTCAAAGGGGAAAAAGAATTCATGAGAGAAAGGAATAAGTAAAACATTCTACACAAAGAGGGCATGATAATATAGGCATGAGGATTAAGAAACAAAAAAAGCTCACATGTAGATTAGCAAATGAGTTTCTAAGACTGGGGCTTGCTAGGCAAATGTGGACATGGAAAGAAATTAAGTGAACAGGTAGGTACCAAGCAAGCTCTGAAAGATCAGTATATATCACCCAAGTGTTTGGAATTTAACCCTCAAGTCCTACAAAATCATGGAAAGACTATAAGGAGAGGGGTGATACGATTAGATTTGCATTCCAGGAAGATCTTTATGATGAAAGTGCACAGAATGGAGAGCAGAAAGACAGTCTGAAAAGGGACATTTCATACCTAATTATACTCTCATTTGCATTACTTTTAGTATAATGTAAACAGACAGTGTCCTGTCTGTTCTACTTCAATGTTAAACTATCTAAGGATAGGAGACACTAACACTTTTTATTTCTGTAACCAAAAAGCACAAAGTAAGGCACATTGCTTTTCAGTAAAATGATGCTGATTAAATGTTTGATTAAACATAACTTTGAGCCTAGACTCCTGCTGAGTGGAGAAAGATTTCACTGCTGCCCTGCAGGAGAGAAGCAGCTGTATTCTTCTCCCTTGAATAGATATCTTAACCTGTCCAGAAAGGGGAAATAACTACATCCGTACGAAGGAGGTGTTGGGAAGTTTAATTAGCCAGTGTTTATAATCTTCTTTGAAGCTGAAAAGTGCTAATTATGTTTTTCCCACTTTAAGACTCTGAGTCACATGGACCATATCTTAAGAGCTTCTGAGTTAAGAAAGTTTTTACCTACATAAATTGAGCTTAGTAGCTTTTGCAAACACATGTTCCAGCAAGACAGCCTTAGGGTTGTCCAAATAATTCTGGAAAGGTAAGAGGTTTATAGGTAAATTTATAAGAAAATATGCTGACTCTTGATATCATCAAACTAACAGATGCCACTGAAGGAATGTTGCTTCATGAGTTTTCCCTTCCCATATGTATCCCCTACTGATTGCCTTTGCCCCTATTTAGTGGACTCAGTGTCGTAGCTTTCCATGCAATCCAGTCATGGACCCGCTTGATCCTCCACATCTAAGCCTGATGGAAAATTTAACTATTTATTGAGGAAAGCTAGATCTAGAAGTAATAGGCAAATCAACTAAGGGAAATCTTATAGAAGGCCATTTTGTCTACTCATGCCCAGTATCATGTAAGAGAGTCAACTGGCCCTATCACCAAAGAATATCTTCAAGCACATTCTAACCCTTCAAATTAAAACCAAAGACCCTAACACTGAGAGGTTAGGGTTTCTCCCTTGTCTATCCAAGTCCCATTTTCTGCATTTTTGTCTGCATTTTTGGGTACCACTTTTTCAGGTAATTTACATTACATTAGGAAAATCCATTTTCTTAGAGGAAAGTTTATTCCCTACCAACAGATAGGTGGTCTTACCATGTGGCTTCAATATACCAGGTATTTAAAATTATAACCCCAAATGATCAATGTTCAGATAAAAGACACAATGGGTATCAGGTTGCAATGAATATAGTCAATGGATCAAACATTTTGAAAGTGCCTAGAGCAACCTTGAGATTATTTGTGTTCAAAGGTTATCATCCGAAACACAGGCCTACAAATTGGGGGCCATACCCCAAAGGAGCCAGTAACTATGAGTGACATTGATGATATTTACTGATCAAGTGTTTGTTATGTTCTAAGCACTGAGTTGTGTGCTTTGCATGTAACACCTCATTTCATTCTCCTAACAATACTATGGAGTAGGTATTATGTGAAATTTAGAGATGATGAAACTGACTGGTAAGACACTTGCTCAAGACTGTTCATTACCTAAGTGGAACCTTCTCAAATAGGCTGTTCAAACCAAGAATCTGGCGATTTAACCGCTAGCCATGCTTCTCAAACTAGGGCATCCAACAGTGTGCTAGGGACACAAAATATCACAGACAAAAAGCTTATTTTCCTAGAATCAATTTAATCCAATGGTCAGTAATGAAACTGCATCAAAAATTTACCTAAATTTTTCACATAAAGGACAAACTCCAAAATGATCATAATTGTGGCAGAATGTTTTTAACTATAACAACCTCTAGTACACTCTTGTCTGCTGTAATTATACTTTGGTGAAAATTTGAAGAGTCACGCACTCTTCTATAAAATGTATACTGAGATTTCTCTAGATGTCATGTAGCCAAACCATTTATTGACCGCCTTTTGCATTCCAAGTATATTGCAAGGAATTTATATACAATTTAGCATGGGAGGAGGATTTGGACTGTGGTATCTTCACCCTATCCTGGAAATAAGGGCTTTACTTAATTAACATCTCTTCCAATATCAAAAATACAGGAATAGAGAAAGAATAATGTACACATGTGTATGTGCACTCATATGCCACCTATTTAGTAAAACAGGCAAAGAGAAAGAAACCCCAGAGACAGCAATACATCTAGATACCTTAGACTCTGTTGGACACACATAGAAAGGTAAATGACAAAACCAGTTATGCTCAAAAACATCATTACATTGTCTTATTTAGTTATCATGGGAATTAATTCTTTGTTTAGCTCTCCAAAGCTTTTTCTGCTTAGATGACTGTTCTTGAAAGAGAGATTGGCAAGACTGCCCTGGTGGAGGATGGCATTTACTTAGCAGTCCCTCTCCTAATTTTACTAGAATCCTTAATATTTAGATCAAACTATCTTGCATGAGAGGTTGAGACTCCCTGTCCTACTGGTTTTAAGTTTATTTTGGTGGCTCTGTTTTCTAGGCTTACAATTTTCTGGTGATAAACCTTTCATCAAATTTATTTGGTTCCTTATCAGTGGTATATTTTGGAGACTCTGTCTGTTGAAAATGAATTCCAGAGTTCTTGATGACCAGAATAATTCCTGAACCCTGATTACTAGGCCATGTCAATGATCTGTTATTTAATTCAATACCACTTTGTTTCAATTGATTTGCCATTGTCACTAGGGCTCTGCCCATTCTCATTTTTCTATGCTTAGTTGCATTAGATTTAGGACTTGATTGAGGGAATAAAGAGCTGAGGTGGGGTTATCAAACAGTATATTATCTTCTCAGGAATTTTCACCCTTGTTACATTCCAAGTCTAGTCCTAGGATATACTTTGCACTGGCACATGGAGATGAGGGAAGAAGAGTGCAGCGAAACTACTCAGGAGAGAGCTGGTAGACTTGGTTTCTTAATATTTCTTCCTCTCCCAAATATTCCCATGCTGTTTGCCAAATGTAATCTGTCATTTCTGGAAAAGCATACCAATGTTATCTAGAGAAAAAGAAGAAATCAAACAATATAAATACTTACTCAGACACATTTCTTCTGGCATTTGACAAATAAAGTCATGCAACCCAGATTTTCTTTCTTGCTTCTGGTGGACATTCCAGTTCAGAGCTCGTTTCTCTCTTTTTGTACTTCACTGAAGGCATACAAGAGCAATCAACAGAGTCTGTGTCTCTGGTGTTTTGATTATAGTCCTCCAACATCCCACCAGCTGTCCCTGGGGCCCAAGTCTCAGTAGCTGATGGGTAGTATCTTAACTAACTATGTCACCATCAATGTCATGGTTTGGAAGACTTAGTTACTCAGTGATGAGTGAATCTGCACCATTGACCATACCATCTCACTCAATCCACTCCGCATTTACTTTATTTATTCCAATATTTGTATTGGGCAGGAACCTATTAGAATCAAAATAAAGAAATAGACTCAAGCTAAGATAGGCCAAAAGAAGGCGAAGGTTATTATTCAGTGAATGCTTTTTCTTAGGTCAGAAAAAAAACAAAACAAAACAAACAAAAAAAATGTTACCAGGAAGGGACACAATTCTAAAACGGAAAGTTATTAGAATGCTTTCTCTTCTCTCATCTTTGATCCTTTGCCTAAGAACAATTACTGGCTCTCTATCTGCAGATCAGATGACATGATCTCTTAAAATTCCATTTAGTCCACTGAATTTGTATGCCCTTTACTTACAGAATCTGAATTGGACAACGATTTGATCCAGAACCACTGGTATTACGTAGATCATCCCAATTTTTTTTTAACTTATTGGTGTAGTTGAATGCATCACCCACAGCAAACTGTCCCTTAGTGGTGAATCCCATCAAACAACATTGAATCAGTGGTTTTCATGAAGCTGAAGAGAGCCATGAACTTCCATCTCTGCAGATTTCACAGCCCAATAATCTTAATATATCTACATGTATTAGGGGGCAGATATTAACTTACTCTCCAAAAGAGTGTTATATTAGGATCAATATTTCATTAGCACTCTCCAGAGCTAATGATTAAGCCATGTACCAGCTGGACCCAATTCCCTGCTGTGAGTCATTGACATTTGCACTGTGGCCTGTGAGGTAATCTGCCCTTTTAAAGGAATAAGAAAGGTTAACCCAGACCCTTGTAAACCTTTATCAATGACTTGACATCATTAAAATCTGCCCAGTCCATTTTGTGGCAGTCAATCAAACATAAAAGTCTCTAGAGTAGTAGGCTCTTAATTTTTTTTTAACTGAGAAAATCAAGCCAACAATTTCTTGAAGAGTGTTTAAATATCTAATAGGTGCCTCCCAACAATATAAGGTGCTATGGCAGATAGAGACAAAAAAGAAGACATATTGCACGTCCTCAAGAAACTTATTGACTAGTTGAGAAGTCAGATTAAAATCCAAGAATAACATAAGACTTTAAGTATTAACTAATAACCACAAAGAAGAAATAAATGAAAACAATAATAGTCGGATAGAAAATAATTTCCTACCTTTCAAAAATTAAATCTGATGTACTTTGCATCATGAAAGCAAAGCAAATACAAACATGACAAATGAGACTTGAGTTGCAATTCTAAGGATTTATAAAATTTTCACTGGTTAGAAAGAATGAGGATCACTTTTCTTTTATCTAAAGAGAGGAAGGAAGGGATGAGGCATAACATGAAGCTGAAGCTTCCTGAAATAACTATTCATCCAGATATTTCTACACAGCTGAGTCTGACCACTACAACTTGGAGAAAAATTTACTGTGTGTTCCAGAACTGAACAGTTGTTAGTAGAACTGGTAGATATGAGAACAAACTAATAGTTTGCATTAGGTGTGGGAAACATCCTGTTTATACTATACTGTTTGGGGAGAAGCTAGAGTCGTCAATGTGAAATCTCCCAGGTGCATTCTGCCTCCCTCACACTTTTCCTCTCCGTGCACACACTGCAGGTGTGTATAGATCTACTCTCCAACAGGTAGACTTTTCTTTCTACCACAGCTTTCCCTCCCAAGCGTTGCTCCCACTACTGAGATAACTACCAGGTTGCTCTTGGCAGCTTCCAAAACACTTGCATCTTCTGAATGTTTCACCCACAGGCTTCCACACCTCCCACTGAGCATCAGCTAATTTTTCATTTGCCCAAGCCCTTAGAATGACAGGTCCCACAATTAGCCTTCCTAGAGGCTTCCTTCTTCCTTGGCAGTAGGTGTGGTGAATGTCAAAATCCCATCCTGTTAGCAAACTCAGTTTAGTATTAAAAGCTTGGTCTATGACAGCAAACAAATGTTTGGGGGCGTGGTGGGGCAGAAGTATCTTAAGAAGGAAAATGACTGGGCCATTTGTTTCATCCAATTGTGAAGTGTTAGAGAAAAAAGAAACTTATCTAGTCTAAAGCCATCATTTTACAGAGGAAGAACATGGAAACCTGAAAGGCAAAGTATCTAATCCAAGATTTGACAGATAGTTAGTGACAGGGGTGGTTTGGGCACTTCACAGGGAAATTATAAGCCTTTCTAGGACAAAAACCAGGATTTATATACATCTTTGAAGTTTCAGTTCCTAGAATGGTGTTTTGCCCATAATAAATATTAAGTAAATATTTTGAAGGAAGAAGATAATCCAAGGAATGAGTCTAAATCAAAATTCTGAGAATGTTGTCATTTCCTAGTTTCCTTTTGGTTAATTCAATTTTTCCTTTATTATTTAACATCTAGGGTTCATGTTGCATGTACTTTTTACCTGTGATTTTCTATTTCTCTTCAAAATCAAGCTACTTTCCTCAATTAAGTTGAATATTTTCCAGTGTCTTTGGAAAAGAATAAATACATTATCTCTCTGCTTCTGTTCATCTCTTTTATCCCTTTTAGTGGTTTCTGACTCATTACCACTCCTTTCTGTATCCTTAACATTGAACTCTCTGCACCATGTCTTCAGGTCTGAGATGATCTGATTATCCAACTATTGTTGAATGAAATGTTTGATGCTAAAAAAGTAAATTAGTCAGTTATGAATTATATACTATATATTCCTCAGTATTACACATTTGAGGGACAAAGCAAGTCTCATGCTCTTTGAATTCAGAAAGTTTTTTATTTATTTCGGAGATGAGAACATTAATGAAGATTTAAATGACAACATAAAAAACACAATAGATGACCTAAAACACAAAATACAATTGATTTCTATACAAACAATAAATGCAACAGTAGTGAATTCTGTGGAATAAAATGAGAAGGTCTTCTGGAATGGAACAGATATGAGATGAGCCTGTGGATCAGACTTAACAGAAAGAGAGGATGAAGTTTTTCTGGGTGAGAAGAATTTTGGGACAAAGCCTTAAAGACAAATATCCACCTATAAGTTGCTATTAGAGAGCAGACAAAAGGGCATATATTGGGAAGAAAGATGCAGAGGTTGATGGTCTAGGAGTTTAGGGCCTTGAATTTTGACATATGTGTTTCAGCCAGGTAGCAGTCACTAAGTGAACTTGGTCTCAAAGGGCTCATGTTCTCACTGGGGAGACAGACATGCACATAGAGAATTACTAAGACTTATTTGATAACATATGGACTCCTGAAGGAAATAGATGATACTGAATCCACCTTAAAATATAGATGTTTATAAGTTAATAGGACCAAGAAAGACTTTAAGTAAGCTGCAATTTGAATTGGCATCCAAAGGGCAATGAGAATCTGGATTAGCAGTGACAGAGAGTAGGAGACTTTTTACAGGGAGAAGAGAGTTTCTGGCATGTCTGGGTGGCTCAGACAGTTAAGCATCTGCCTTTGTTTTTTGTTTTTAACATTTTATTTATTTATTCGTGAGAGACACAGAGATAGAGGCAGAGACACAGGTAGAGGGAGAAGCAAGCTCCCTGCAGGGAGCCCGATGTGGGACTCGATTCCAGGACTCTGGGATCACCACTGGATCTGAAGGCAGGTGCTCAACAGCTAAGCCACCTAGGGTTTCCAAGCATCTGCCTTTGGTTCAGGACGTGATCTCAGTGTCCTGGGATGGAACTCTGCATTGGGCTGCCCGCTCAGCAGCAAATCTGCTTCTCCCTCTGCCCCTCTCCATCATTATGCTAACCTCTCTCTCTCTCTTTCAAATAAAAAAAAAAAATAGAGAGAGTTTCTGACTTTTAAAAATTTGTATGTGTTAGCTTGTTTCTCTCACCCCTGATAAATAGTGGAAATAAATAAAAATATTTTGTTATTCAAAAATCATATCAAATCTATTTTCTACCCTGAAAGAGGAGAATGCACACATGGTAAATTTTAGAGCTATGCTGTTAGTGTTTATGAAGACCTCAATACAGAATATATGCTCTACTAAGTTTCATCTTTTTTTTTTTTGCAATTAATAATTATTGATTTTTAAAATATCACTTTAACCAAACACTAAATATTTAAGAAATATAGACGGTGACTGCTTAATTATGAGATCCCTATATGCTTCTGTTTTCTCTGTATTCAAGAACCAATTAAAGGAACAAGCAGTGTATACTCTTGAGTATACCTGAAACAATCACTATAAGAAAAAAGAAAAATAATATTGAAGGACATGATTACAAGCTTACTCTTGTCAAGAAGCTGATATAATGCTATTCTTACAGTATTTCAGGGGTTGATGGGACTACTGTCCCATCCCAAATATTTTTGTAGATACCATGGGTTTTGGTTTTATTATCCTTGTGTCTCTAGTCTTTTTTGAGTAGGGGATTCAGAAAGATTTAAAACAATTCCATTTTTTCCACTATCATCCCAGAATCCTCCATTATAGGTATTCTTTTAAGTAAGTAGGCAGCTAGTTTTGAGTGATATGGTTAGAAGAAAATCCATTTTTTATTTGAAATGTGTAGTAAATAATCCTAAAGGAATCTCATACAGTTTTGTAGTTTTAGATATATGCTCTTTAGATCAGAAAAAAAAGGAAATATGAGGTTTAATTATATCAATGAGTCCTCAAAAAAGAAAGTCAACCAAAGAAATGAAACTGTACCGAAAGAAAAAAAATAGATGATTTAAGAATACTTTCCAGAGATACATTTTATTGCCTGAATTAGTTTAAGCATGGCAATGAAATACATAATGTATATTTTTTTTCAGGGGAAATAATTAGAAAATGTAAAAATTAGGGATCATTACCAGAAAATATAACTTGTGAAAATGATGCAGAAAAAATGCATTTACAATGGGTAAGAGGCCTTAGTAATTTAAGATTTTGAAAGGGATTTGTTTTTATATTTAAATGAATTTATTTTTATTAATAATAAATTTATTTTATATAAGGATTAGAAAGATTTCTTGAGTTACAAAATTACAAATGTTCATGTAATTTCCTGGACAGAAGGATAACACAAGGAAAACTGTATATTTTCCTTTGACTAAAATGATAGGCCAAAGTGTCCATGCACTTTCAAAGCTTTGGGGAGACATTACCAAGAGGTGGGAATATTTGCCTAAGAAAACAAATAAGTTCCTCTCTTCCCATAAACTGGTCATGTTGACTTCCAATTTTAATTTCTAAATGTAAACAGCTTGGAAATTATCATACCCATTCTTGAAATGAGAATAATCACCAAAAAAATTGAATAAGCTGAAAATCAACTACTTCTCATCAAAGAACTGAGGTCTCTAGCAAGCCAAAAATCTAGAGAGAGAGATAAAATACAGAGAGTAATGAGCAAGAAACCCTGAGCCATAAACTAGTGGGAGCACTTAAGTGGTAATTTTTATAAGTTGTTACAGGCTGAGTATGGATTAGTATGAAAAAAAAAAAAACAAAATTCCTGAGGACTGCATTATTGGATGGGGGCCTGGAGGAGCACATTTTTGTAGGTTTCAACTCTTATAAGTTTTTCTGTGCGATCCACCAATTACACTCCTTGGTATTTACCCAACTTATTTCTAAAATTATGTCCATATAAAAACATCCACACAAATATATAGAGCAGCTTTATTAACAATCATAAAAACTGGGAGTGACCAGTCATTTGCTAGGTGAATGGATAAACCAACTTGGTAAACTGGTGCAGTGGATTATCTTATTTTCTTATTTAGTGTTAAAAAGAAATGAGCTAGCAATCTGTAAAAAAAAAAAAAAAAAAAAAAAGGATGACTCTTAAATTTCCAAGTGAAAGAAGCCAGTCTGAAAAGACCATGGACTGTATAATTCCAATTATGACATTCTGCAAAAGGTAAATCTATAGAGACTATAAAAAAATTGATTGTTGCAGAGATTCAGAGGGAGGAAGTTGAATAACATGTGACTTTTTTTAGGGTGGTGAAACTATTCTATGCAATGCTGTTATGCGGATACATGCCACTATGCATTTGTCAAAATCCATTGGACTTTAATGTTTGTATATTTAAGAAGTCATTTATGAGGCCAGAGGGATTACAGGACAGAGTGCAGTATGTGACAAAACAGTATTACTATATTACAAATGTTTCAAATGACCTCACTGAAACAGATATGGGGGACAACGTGCTGATCTAAGTCACTTTAGAAATGAAAGGAGTGTTAAAGCCAAAGGTGAAAGAAATAACATAAGAACTGTACTGACTGGCAAAGCTGTTTCTCACTGGATAAGGGTTAACAATTTTGATTCCACTATACTGTTAAAAGCTAGCATTCAGAATAGACTCAAACAATTAAATAAGTGGATGGAGAGTGATGGAAGCTGGAAGTCTCAGTATTGAAGTGAAGGCTTCTATGTTAAGTATGAGGAAAAAGTTAGAATGATAATATGGTAATGGATTAGAGTTGGAAATGTCATTGTGAACTCCTGTTCAGTTGAATATTGATATAGGTTATTGCATATAGAGATATTTATGCATATGTGTATTTACATCAGCTAGGAAATGCATACGTTTCCTTATCTTAAGGGAGCCTAGAAACAACATCCCAATGGAAATGAGCTCACCTACTGCCCACATTATAGTTTCTAATATCATTCTCCAATAAAAGGAACCAAGGGTCATTAGAGAAATGACTGATTACATCAGGAAATATACAAGAGCATCTTACAGTGCTAGAAAGAAAGGAAATGCTGGAAAGAAAAGAAGAAAGAAAGAAAAGGAAAGAAAGAAAGAAAGAAAGAAAGAAAGAAAGAAAGAAAGAAAGAAAGAAAGAAAGAAAGAAAGAAAATCAGTCCATGATGATGGAGGTATGTCCAAGGGATATAAGAGTCACTGAAAAAGTTCCCAATACCTAAATCTGGAACAATTTGAGCAACAAAATAAATATTGTTAGATTATAACTCAAATTATAAAACAAATGCCCATGAATTCATAGTAATATAAATAAATAATTGAATTTTTAAAAATGGAGGGGAAAGGAAATCTTCCATGCAGAAGAATTCTAAATAATTAATGTAGACACTCTCCCCTCAAAAAGGTAGAGCATAACTCCCTATTCCTTAAATGTGGGCTGTGTACAGTGACTTTCTTCATGTGTAAAAGAGGGCAAAATAGAGTAATTTCACACTAGAGAAAACTGACAAACACTACTTCACCTAAACAATGAAAGTCAACATCAACAATGATAAGTCATGTTGATAACCTATATTCTTGATATGATAGCATGAGAATGTCACTTTATCTCTGTGGTTCTCCTCCCTCAAACAAATCCAAATTAAGGACTTTCTACAAAATATCTGACCAGTACTCTTGAAGTTCATCAAAACCAAGGAAAGTCTGGAAATTGTCACAACCAACAGGAATCTAAGGATGAATGATTACTAATGATGAAATGTATTGAGGTATCATGAATGGGATCATGGAACAGAAAAAGGACAATAGGTAAAAACTAAGGCAATATAAATAACCAATGGAGTTTAATTAACAATAATGTATCAATATTAATTTGCTAATTATAATATATGCATCCTAAGAATATAAGATGTTAATAATAGGGGATACCTAGTAAGTTTATGGAATATTGTATTATCATTTTATGTAAGTCTTAATTTAAAAAAAATGAAATATATTAAGAAAAACATGTTTGACATGTTTTGTCTTGGGAAGGTCCATCAGTTTGCAGGAGTCTCCTGGAATAGTAACACATTAGGCACTCATAACAAAGGTTATAGTAGGGAGGCACATATATTCACAGAGACACATGCACAGATACATACACACTCACAGGAAATCAGGTAGGTATTGACAAAATAAATCACAATAAAAGTAGGAACATTTATTTACTTCTCAATCCAAGGAACCCACAAATATAGTTCATCTTCTGTGATTCCTGTCATTTTCAAAAAAAAAAAAAAAAAAAAAGTCTTAAGCCAAGTTTCCTGATTTTTATTTGAGTATATCTCAGTATATCCTAACATATACAAACCATTTAAGTTCAGGCTCACAGACTGGTTTATCCGTTCACTTCTCTAGAACATCTAATATTAGAAACTCATTTACTTTATGGGAATTCTTTAATACTTGGATAAGAAAAGTAAAACATGTCTTGCCCCAGGCCAGGAAATAAGTGACAATCTGCAAATTTAATATAAAAATGATTAATTTTCATAGATAGTAGTGTAGTCCAGTAAAACCTTGTAAATTTGCTCTATTATGTAAGTGAAAGAAATAAAAACTTAATGAAAGCTTTATTTATAGAACTTTGTTTTTTAGAATAAAGTGTGATTTTGTTCTAAAACTGAGTAGAATTTTTTTTTTAATATTTATTTATTTATTCATTCAGAGGGAGCGAGAGAGAGGCAGAGACACAGGCAGAGGGAGAAGCAGGCTCCATGCAGGAAGCCCGATGTGGGACTCGATCCTGGGTCTCCAGGATCACACCCCGGGCTGCAGGCGGCGCTAAACCGCTGAGCCTCCGGGGCTGCCCTAAAACTGAGTAGAATTTTGACACTGGTTTTTATATTTTAACAAAGCAAAGCCATACCTATTTATTTAGAGGAGCCATTTTTAATGAACCCGTTCATTTTATTTATGCAGCTAAAGTGGTAATCCTATTGACTTTCACTATGAAAAGAGCTAAATACTTTCCATTTTAACCATTGTCAATTTAACTTTTTTTTTTTTAATAATCAAATAAGAGCTAACTTTAGTCCAGCAAGAATGAATGATAGTAATTTCAAATAAGCAGAGGATGAAATCATGAAGTTTCATGCATTTATGAAGTACATAGAAGCTTTTCAGTTCATATAGTCCATGGACAACTAACCTTCATACTGTATTTATTCATTTACTTATTGATTAATTTCTTCAAAAACCCCCTTTCATTTAAAAAACATGTGTTACACTCCTACATACATCACACTACCAAAGGGGAGAATGACATTATAAACTACAGGGAGGAAAAAATAACATTATGAGAGATGTATCATGTATAATACTTCTAGACAGAGAGAAGTGATAAAGATTTTATTGTTGATTTTATTTACTTGTTTATTTACTTACTATATTCTTGTTTTATTCACTTTGAGGGCTGAAAAAGAATTATGAAAGTACAATGGCAGTCCTTTTAATTTACAGAGTGCACTTTGTCCATTAGAAAAATACTGTCTTGTTTATAGCTTGCATATAATCAGATTCACTTTCCTTACCACAGAAAAGCAGATTCCTCAATACTCAGTACATGTCTTTTCTTATTAAGCAAAGCAGGTGGGTGCGGTATAATAAGAAATCAGTATTGGATCGTCGTCCCTGGTTCTTCACACAATCCCTGGAATTTCCTGAGTGATAGAAGTGATAAGGGATTTTTTTTTTCTTCTAATGAGGCAACTCTTGTTGGGCTGCTAGATAGTTTCAGGAAATAGAGGCTGATTGCCAGAAAGACTAAGTCTTACTTAGCATCCTGAAACTTTTAGCTGCAGTTCCGGGTTTCCTGGAGGGGAGAGGAGGTGAGTTGGTGGCATACCCAGAGAGGCCATGGAAGCTACAGTCAACTTTGCCTATACCTTGCCTGTGAATCTCTTCCTTTTGGCTGTTCAATTGGATCCTTTATAATAAACTAGTAACAGTAGCTAAAGTGCTCTCCTGAGTTCAATGACCCTTTCCAGCAAATTTATAAATGTGAGGATGGGTTCCTAGGAACCCCTGATTTATAGGACATCAGTTAGACGTCTAGGTGAACTTGTAAGTGTCATCTGAAGTGAGGGCAGTGTTGTGGAACTGAGCCCTTTAACCTGTAAGATCTGACCCCGATTCCAGGTAGATAGTGTCAGAATTGAATTGAATTGTTGGACATCCAGTTGGTGTCAAAGAGTTGGAAAAGTGGTATTGGAACATAGCTGGTATCAGGAAAAGAAAAAAAACTGTGGGTCTCCTAAGAACTCAGAACAATTGATCAATTAATCAAAAAAGTTACTTGATAGCTACTATGTCAAAAGATTTGTAGATGTTATGGAGAATATAAATTAGTTTCAATAAAGGCCCTTAAGGGACATCTAGACAGTTTGTGTCCTTGAAAATACATTTAACAAGGAAGCTAATCTATATGAATTTCCAAATTAATGGCAGAGATGATAAACATCATAGAAATTCCAAGCACAGGCAGGTCAAAATCATGAATAAATGAAAATTAGGAAAATGTTTCCTGGGTTCCAGGACCAGGGTATGTCTTTGACCCTCCTCTGTGCAGTACAGAACATGGTCTATAGTGAAGCTCACTGTTCTTCTGACCAGTTACATCATCGTGGGTGTCTCTATCCTGCCAACCAAACTCAACCCATGAAAACCTCAATTTCCTGCCTCTACACAAATAGGGGGATTTTACTTGTCTCATCTATACTTCCTACACACGCACACACACACACACACTTACACCTTGAAAGACATACGGACAGCATTTTGCAAAAAGAGTTAATGATAAAATCCAAATTATATGGATTTGGAGGAGAAGAGAAAGAAATGTTGGGTGCAGCTAGGTATTAACCTCTTAATCCAATACTTCATTGTCTTTGGGCTAAGATAGGAAGCATGTGTGGGTGGAGTTAATTCCCAGAACTGGAAAATTCTCCCATATGGTTATTTGATAAGGTCTTGAAAAATCTGCAGTATGCCTCTTTTTTAGTCTTCCATTATAAATGGAACCTGAATCCTTGAATCCTATGTAGGAGGCTGCCATCCTAACAGCTACATCAATCACTATTGGCTTTGTGAGCAAGAAATAAATTCTTAACAGTGTTAAGCCACTGACACAATGGGAGTGATATTATAATTTATAATAAATATTTGAATAAAATATTTGGTCATCATCCCTATTCCTGGCACAGAACTCCTAAAACACTTGGAATTTCCTGTGATAAGAGAGATGAAAGTGTATTTTTTTATGTTAATGGAGTGACTTTTGGAAAGGACCTATGGATGGGGATTGGTTGCCAGTGGTACCAACCATTTGATTAGAGGCTTAGAACTTTCAGTACTACCCAGACCTCCAGAGAGGAGGAGAGTGGAGCTGGAGATTGAGTTCAGTCACCAGTGGCAATGATAGAATCAATCATTCCTATGTAATGAAGCCCCCATAAAAACACAAATTGATGAAGTTCAGAGGGCATTTGGGTGGATGAACTTGTGGAAGTGCCAGGAGAGTGGCACACCCAGAGAAGGCAGGAGGGCCCTGAACTGCTTCCTTGTACCTTGCCCTATAAGTCTCTTCTGGCTGTTCCTGAGTTATACCCTTTTATAATAAACTAACAATGTAGTAAGTGAAATGTTTCTCTGAGTTCTGTGAGTAATGCTAGCAAAGTAATTGAATCCAAGGAGGGAGTAATAGGAACCTCCTATTTATAGCCTTTTGCTCAGAATTATAGGTAACAACCTGAACTTATGATTAGCATCTGAAGTGACAGCAATCTTAGGGGATTGAGCCCTTAGCCTGTGGTATCTGATGCTTTCTCTAGGTAGATAGTATCATAATTAAGTGCACTGCTTCATAGTATGTAACACATACACACACACACACACACACACACACACACACCCCAGAATTGCCAGAATTAGAGAAGTTTTGTTTGTACTAGTAGTTAGTGTTACTGAACTAATTAATAAGTAAATTGATAATAGAGGCTACGTATTGTCATAAAAAAACTAAAATTTGTTTCACTTTGAGAAATAAGAAAACAAAAAGTCTAGTAGCAGAATATTTGGTAAAACAGCCATGTGCAACAACTTGGAAGGAAGATCTTGCCCACTGAGCTTGTGGCTCTAGGGAAAGTGGTTGGAAGGATTCAGTAGGATAGTGAGTTGGCTCCTAATCATGGCCTTTAGCAAATATTACAAAAAAAAGGAGTTCAGGAGAAAATTGGCTGGTTCCCAAATAGAAGTTGAGGAAGGAACAAATCCAAAGAAAAGGGTTTTAAAGGGTTGGAATAATAAAGTGCGTCTGGACCATAACAGGAAAAATGGTAAATATAATTACTGGCACACAAAAAAGTCTAGGAAAAAAAAAAGCACACCTAGAGATTGTTAATATTTCAGATAAGCTTATTGTCTAAGAATTCAAGCCTGGACTAAAATGTGATTTAGATGACCAAGTCATTAACAGTTGCATTATCAGCAAGAGGGCTGCAAAAAGTGTACAGTCCCTAAGGAAGGCAGATTCCAAACACTCTGTGTTACTGTGACCAAGAAGGATAATGAGCTAGGAGAAATGGAGAGATGTAAGCCAGGGGCCTTGACAAACATTGGACAAAAGAAGTTTCTAAGAAGGGAGGCCTTTTCAGGCCACTTCCCCAATTTCCCAAGAAAGGGCCCTGCACAGATTCTATCAGCAGGACTGAATATGTACTAGGGAAAGTGTATTTTCTTCTTATCTTTTCTTAGTAGGAGATAGAACCTAAGGAAAGATCCTATAAAACTGAAAGCAGCCCTAATCTCTGAATCAGTACGTGAAAATTCTCCTGCCAGATATCTGCCTTGGACTTTAGAGATGTAAGAAATATATATATTTTTTTATTTTGCCATTGAGATTTAGTCATTAGTTCATTGTAATAACAAGTATTACCCTAAACAGTAAAAAGAGAGCAAAGTTAAGCAGAAAATAAAAGCACATAGACAACAATATGGGAGTTCGGCCATTGAGATAGGGAATTAACCAGTCTTATTTGGAAAAACTGGTAAGATATTCAAGTCTTCAGTTTATTTTTTTTTTAATTTATTTTTTATTGGTGTTCA